>NW_024082526.1:0-22687 GCF_003009895.1 Hyaena hyaena
CATGAGAGACTCTTGAATGCTGACAAAAACTGAGGACTGATGGATGTGGGGGGGAGGAGGGATGGGCATGGAGGAGGACACTTGTGGGGATGAGCACTGGGTGTTATGTGGAAACTAATTTGACAATAAACTATTAAAAAAAAAAAAAACATTCCTGGGGTGTCAGGGTGACTTGGTTGGTTAAGCATGCGACTGCAACTCAGGTCATGATATTGCTGTCCATGAGTTTGAGTTTGAGTCCTGCATCGGCCTCTGTGCTGACAGCTCAGAGCCTGGAGCCTGCCTCGGATACTGCGTCTCCCTCTCTTTCCACCCTCCTCCGCTCAAGCTCTCTCAAAAAAGTAAACATTTAAAAATTTGTAAAAATCATTCCTAATTTAGAATATGTGAAATTCCATTTATGCTATATTCTCTAATATGACCATCTTGATGTTGAGAACTTATATGAAAAGTCACCAAATATGTCTTTGATGACACATATGTGACAAGGTTGGAATGTGACTTACAGGGAGCTAAACATCTGTTATGAATTTACTGTATTTATCTTTGGCTAATATTTTCAATGAAATGTATTTAGGGATGCAGATGGATGATTTACTGTCCATCAGGCATATAGGTCAATTTCCTGTAAGACCATTATGCCTTCAATTACTAATTGCCATCTCTTCAGAATTAAAAGAAGGTTAGAAGAAAGTGTCTTCGAATTCAATGTAAAAGAAGACTATGGCGTTTTAAAGTGTTCACCTAACATCTGGCATCCTCAGATTTGCAGTGGACAGGAGGATAGCAACCTACTATCTTGATGCACATTTCTAGTTCCAGAGCGACAATATGGACCTTATTGTCAAATACATTTGATCAATATCAGCAGTCTACCTCTTCCAGGTCCAGGCTGCAGGACCTGGGGGCAGCACAATGCCTGATGCTTGGGTTCAGACCATGAGGAAGGCCAGCCAGCGTGGGGGGAATGCAGCAGGGCTGGGGCACTGAGGGAGATGGTTCAGGGTCACCTCCCACAGGGCAGGCTCTGGTGTTTACCTCCAAAAGAGCAGCACACTCTCCCTCAAGACGTCCCTCACCATGACAGAACATGAGGCTGAGCTCGACAGTTCCAGGAGAAATGAGGGGGACCCATCTTTTCAAATGCAATGGCCTCTTCAGACCTGAGCTCCAGGGAAGTTGGAGTCTGGGAGTCACAGAACTCTGATGCCCATGATACCAGCCTTTTCTGCCCCAACACTCAGAGCCACTTACTACATCCACTCTCCCCTGGCCCATATTACCCTGTCCACATACCTGGACCAGGTCCCTGCTTTCCTCCTTGCATTTCCTCTTTGTCTCTATTTCTCTCAAACCCTATCTCTCTCTGTTTCTTCTTTTCACTTTCAACGACTTGCCCAATTCTCCCATCACTCACTCAGTCTCTCTCCCTGCCTGGCTCTTTCTCCACTGCTCCCCATGCTTCGGGGCATCTGCTCTGCGCATGCAGCCCTGTCCAGGAGCACAGGGAACTCCTGTCTTGTTTTGTCCCAGGCCCTGATGACAATGGACGAGAATTCCCAAACAGCAGCTGCTCATGCTGACATTTACTATAGCAATGCTGGCAGCATGTGGAGAGCCAGACATTCACCCTTGGTGGCCCAGCCGTGACCCAAAAGCTGCTGTAGGGCTGGCTGCTTCCCTAAACCTAGAGGAAAAAGGGGCCTGCAGGGTTCAGGGTCCCTGGGGCCAAGTGCACTGGATTGGCTGGTGTAGAAGGAGCCATATGCTTACACCCAATCTCCTGGGGGGTGTCAAAGGGACCTATCTCATACCATTGACCTCTACCCTCCCCATCCCTCAATAAGACAACAGGAGGAGGTTTGGGGGACATCATATGACTCACCACGAAAATTGTTGCCACTTGGCCCCTTGGAGACCACCTGGATTGGTGCTATTTGGGGCAGCCGGTAAGGTGGAGAAGGGCACAAGAGCTGGATTCATGCAGGGCCTCCTTCCTGGTCTCCTGAATCCACTCCTCGCCATCACAGTAGACCCTTTCCTGGAGACAATGCCTGCCCTGCTCTTCAGCACAAACCCCATAAACTAGCAGGTGCCATGTGCTCATGAGGATCTATCTACAGAATAAACTACCACCACCAGAGTTCCTATAGGAGTTCCAACTCCCCAGATGGAACTATGGGTCCCTTCCAGGCAACACAACCCCAAAGAATGATCTATCTTCTTCAACCAATACTACACACTCTACCTGTTTTTAACTGCGTGTACAGGAACCCCAAAGTGTGCACTTGATGGAGAATGAGTGTCGATTTTTCCGGAAGCAGAGACTGACACAGAGACACAACTGTGACAGGTATATTAGGGGACACTAGGAAAGACAAAGTGGGGGCGGCAGGGTGAGCAGGGAAAGCATTTGGACCAAGGGGCAGATTAGACACCATTTCTAAATATATAATCACCACAGCTGGTCTTCAAATTTGAAACTGATTGTCCTCTATGTCAGAGAGATTTTGAGTTACTGGAATGAGATCTTCTGTTTTCCTCCATGCATTTTGTCTTCAACAATATATGTGTGGCCTTGGATGAACACTGAATTGTGTGGCTGCATCTGTGTGTCTACCTGTAATGGAAGAGGATTCTCTTCAGATCTTAGCTACAGATCCCTGAATGTACACATTCTATACTTATCTTTTCCTTCTTTGTAAAGTAAGACCTCAATTTTAATAGAAAAAATGCAAGGGTCTTTGTCGTATCTTTTGAAACAGGGATTGGCAATCTCCCAGCCTTAGTCTGATGAAATTGAATAAACATCTGTTGATGATTTTCTGTGTGCAGATACATTCATTTCCACACAGAAAGGGTGAGTGCCCACTCATCCCATACATTTTACACATTCCTCATGTGCTTAATCCCCTCTTCATCTCACTTGACCTCAGAAACCAACATTGTCCCTGCCTCTCAGATAACAAAGCTGAGGCTCTGAGATGGCCTCACTGAGACCCGGTATTAGGGCTGAGACAGCAGAAACACCATCAATGCCTCCAGATAATGTGAGGGAAGGTCGGGAAATGCAAACCTGCAGGCAGGGTGGTGACAGCAGATGCAGGGGTGCGAAGACAGGAATCCAGCTGGGGCAGTTCCTGGCCAACCCTGAATTTCCTGCTAAGAGACTGGCTCAGGCTGGAGACCAAGGAAGCAGCTCAGCTGTTCTACAAACTCTCTTCACATTTAGTCTCACAGAGGTGCACAGACTTATGCAGACAAGCATCCCATAAGAACCAAGTTAAACTATGAATCTCCAGGGCATTCTTTCACACAGATCCAGAACCTTCAGAAAACCAAGGGAAACAAGAGTCTTTATTTAGATAATGAACTAGGTGCACTTTAGCCACAATGACATTCCAGAGATAACTGAATGAACTGTGCTTGAACCCGTGTAGCAGCTCTGTGTGGACCTCACGCTGCCCTCACACTCCCTGTACAGGCTGTGGGCCCTGCCAGAAATGGCCTCCAACTCCATCTCACTGAATCCAACACTCTCCCCCTGCACCATCTCAGGTCTTCCTTCTCATCCACAGTCTCCAGTTCATTCCCATGAGATTCATGTCTCCGGCTCTTGTACTTGAGAACCCATTCCTGCAGCTTCCAGTACTAGAGATCAGAAGCTCCATGTTATTTAATGCATGTAACTCTCTCCCTGTTAGGACACCTGAAGCCCCTGATGGTAGGGATGTGCCTCATCTCTCACAGAGCCAGGAACATGGACTCTGTACAAGTCACATCTGCAGAACTAATATGCTTGCTTTTCTATAAAAAGACTCTTCCTCTCTCCACAAGTGACACCTGAAGCCCAGCTCAGTAAAAGAAACTGACACAGCCCAACATATGTGTGTCCTGAGAAACTGAGGAATCTTAACAGTGTCCTCAGCTGGCAGCACCCTTGCATTGCAAAGCCTGGGAGACGATCCCTACCTCTTCTCAAAGACTCAACAAGACACAAGCTGACATGCTGTACAAGTGAACTCATACTGTTCAGATCATCTTACAAATAGTTGAGGGGGAGGTGGTAGGTGCTGTCCCAAGGACACCAGGGAGCTGGAGGCGGCTCATCGAGCCCATGAATGGTGATAAAAGGGGGTCCGTGGGGAAGGGCTTGCAGGGTGGTCCTGGTAAATGAAGAGGTCCTCTTGAATCCATATGGACCTACAGAAGAGAAGGGACGGGTATGTTGGTATGACAGAAGCAGAATGCCCACCGGGAGCTAAACACAATATGGTAGGTGACAGCACCTGACCCCTTGTTTAGCCACAAGTTCTAGGAGAACAGAGCATCAGTGCCACAAATTATGACCCTCCCACGAGGTTCTACCTACAGTCTGAAGGCACCAGATGCCACGAGGAGAAACTACTGTCACCATACATCACTGCCCATGTTAACAAATGCAGAAAGCCAAGGCATCCTGTTTGATAAGACTGATGGCAGTAATGCTAGTCTAGTAAAGGAGCACATTCCAGAGAGGCAGGCATCTATGTCCAGGACCCCTCTGGTGTCCTCTTGCACCACGTCTGCAGACTTTTTATTTGCACACTGAGAACAGACAGAACATGAAGGAATGAAAATCCCAGCACCACACAGAGATTCAGACCCACCCCAGGGTCAAAGCTCAGATTCTGGCCCATGTCGTTCCTCACTCTGTTTCCCTCCCTGACAAAGGCATCTTGTCTGCAAGACCACAGAGACCTCTGAGGAGATGGGGAATCCCAGAGTCTTCCAAAGGGACTTGAAATGGGCTTTCTGAGAGAAACATGTTGCCTGTGCACGTTCATTGGTCTCAGGTGTGTTATCTTAATTCACAGATAATTCTGATTTTAAGTACAATAGGAATTGCAGAGCTATTTTGTCCCATTGTAAAAGAGAGGTGGAAATTCTACATAAACGAATGAACATAAACATACCTTGATTTCAGGTGCAAAACTCCCCTAAGGTATCATGAGACAAAGTACCAGTTACAACATCTCCTGTGCTGCAAGAGAACCTGTCCATATAAACACAACTGCAGGACTCTGTGAGGTGCTGGCCCTGCAGGGAATCCCTGATTCTCTCCCTTCATGACTGCAATTCCAGAGTACATTTTCTAGTACACAGGCCACTTCTGATAATTCAGTGTTTTCATCTAGGGGACAACTGGAGAAATTCTCTATTGCACCTTTACCAACACAGAAGGAACAGTGATGAATTCTGAAATTTATGTAAGAACAGTCAGCACTGCACAAAGCACACAATATAAAGTTGGAAAGAGTTTTCATCTTTTCCAGTCATGAGGCTGACAGCAGACATTCTGAACAAGTTCATCCCTTACAATGAAACATGGGAAAATGAAAATAATAACAATAATCTTGTGTAAAGTACGTGCGGAAGGAGTCAGCCGCGCCAGAAGACTTGAGTGTGCAGTGAAGTGTCATCCTCCTCAAGTTATTTCCTCAAACACAAAGTGAGGACGATGTGGTCTTCAGCCTCCACAAACTTGTGGCTTCCAGAGGCGCCAACTAACATGATTATCTTAAAATGGAGAAGCCTGGAGGCTTGTGAGGAAGAAGTAGATAATATAGTAAAGACACCATAAGACATAGAAAAACAGACAAGGCCAGATAGAACTTTCCAGAAATTATTACAACTGAAAAGGGCAACAGATTTTACCTTGTCTTTCTGTACATCCTTGGTAGAGACACAACTGATATTCCCCATGGGAGCTGCACCATGTCTTGTGTCTCATAAATCCTAGAGGTGGATGGAGATTGATTCTGACTTGCATAGACTGTGAAGAAGAACACCTCCCATCTTTCATTATATTCAACTATTTCCCACTTATTCAACTTATTTTCCAGTCCATGGGATTTCCAGGTTCCTCGGGTGACCCTTGAGGACAAGAGCGATATCTGACCTTGTCCCTTGAGGAAGTTTCCACATGGCCCTGGCTCAGGTATTTTTATAACTAATCAAGCAAGTGTGAACAGCTCGGGTCTCAACTAACTAGAAATAAAGTTAGGGGTGTGTCTCATCCGTCAGAGAGCCCAGCACAAGGTCTCTGTACAAGCTACGTCCCAGGGAGTGCTGTGTCTGTCAGCCAGTATAAGGCCTCTTTCCTTCCCTATAAGAGACACATGCTGCCCAGCTCACTATGTGGAAATGACAGCCCATCTCATGCATGTCCTGAAAACTTGAAGAACATTACGATGTCCTCAGTCAGGCTGACCTGAAAGTCCTGTGGTACCATATTGCATCTTCTCCAAAGACCCAACAACAACAACAACAACAACAAAAGATGAAATGTGTTTCATAAGTCAACTTATACCATTCAGATCATCTTTCTAGATGGTGCAGGTGGAGGTGAAGGGTGAGGTCCCAGAGACCACCAGGGTGGAGAAGGGGGGTGGCCCAGAGCCCATGAATGGTGATAAAGGGCAGCCCATAGGGTACATCATGGAGGGCACTTTTGGGAAAGGAGGAAATGCTCTTGCAGCCACGTTGACCTGTAGGACTGAAATTAAACTTTAAAAAAATATATATATTTTTTACTGGGAATAATTTCTTTTATTTTTTATTTTTATTTTTATTTTTTTACAAATAGTTTATTGTCAAATTGGTTTCCACATAACACCCAGTGCTCATCCCCACAAGTGCCCTCCTCCATGCCCACCCCCCCTCCCTCCCACACCCATCAGTCCTCACGCCAGTCAGAGTGGCTAAAATGAGCAAATCAGAGAACTCTAGATGCTGGCGAGGATGTGGAGAAATGGGCACCCTCCTACACTGTTGGTGGGAATGCAAACTGGTGCAGCCCCTCTGGAAAAGTGTGGAGGTTCCTCAGGAAACTAACAATAGAACTCCCCTATGACCCAGCAATAACACTGCTAAGAATTTACCCAAGGGATACAGAAATGCTGATGCATAGGAGTACATGTACCCCAATGTTCATAACAGAACTCTCAACAATAGCCAAAACATGGAAAGAGCCTAAGTGTCCATCAACGGATGAATGGATCAAGATGTGGTTTATCTATACCATGGAATACTACATGGCAATGAGAAACAATGAAATCTGGCCATGTGTAGTGACATGGATGGACCTTGACGGTGTTATGCTGAGTGAAATAAATCAGACAGAGAAGGACAAATATCATATGTTTGCACGTATAGGAGGATTAGGAGGAACTTAACTGAGGAATAAGGCAGAGAAGAAGGGGGGAAATGGTGGGGGAAAGGGAGAGAGGCAAACCATGAGAGACTCTTGAATGCTGAGAACAAACTGAGAAAAACAAACAACCCAGTGAAGAAATGGGCAGAAGATATGAACAGACACTTCTCCAAAGAGGACATCCAGACGACCAACAGACACATGAAATTAAACTTTTTAAATGTGTTAGGGTAAAAGGTCAAAAATCCAACACCAACACTAACATAGCTGAACCCCTACAAAGCAGGAACAATGCTTGTCTTCTCCTCTGCCTGGTTTCAACACTGCAGCCTCAGTGCCACAAAACTCCACCCCTCCTCCTGGGTCATTTCAAATTCCAAGCATATTTTTCCACAGAGCAAAATTAGTCTGTATGTCATAGTGTACATAAAATACAGCATTCCCTGTGAATTCACATGGATCTATAACTAGGAGTTTGAGGAGACAGAGCAGTGCATTGCTGGCAGCATGCATGGTGCTGGCTGTGTCTGCAAATGTAGGGAAGAAGTGGTCAGTCCTAGAGGATCAGAGAGATAATCCCAGACTCCTAAAGAATGTCTGTTCCACACACACAGGCATCCATTTCCAGGACTAATCTCCACCCAGCCCTTCACCACCTCAACAGCTCCGTCTCAGCATATTAGGAACAGAAATAAGGATGGGGGATTATGGTTTCATATCATTCATTTACATCTTTAATCCAGCTCCAGTTAATTCTTATGAGTGGTTCAACCTGGAGACTCACGAGAGAACCTTCTGCGCGGCCTTTCATGCCCAAGCTCTGATTCTCATAACTCTGCAAAGTAAGTATGGCCACCCTGTTCTCAATGTAAGGAAACAGGCTGTAAGAGGAAGGAGGGCAAATGGTTTGCAAAAGGTGAAGTAGGAGTTGATACCAGCTCTGCCTGCAAGGTCCTGCTGGCAGCCTCTGCTCACCTCACTCCCTCTCTGGACATGCTACGCTAAGGCACAAAGATCTATGGGGAGATGACATTCCTAGAGCCTTCCGGGGGAACTGGGAAAGTGTTTTCTGCAGGAACAGGGCCACCTTCAGGAGTTAGTTAGAAAAAGTTATAGATACATGTGAATTCACAGGGAATGCTGAATTTTCGGTACCCTGTGACATACAGACTAATTTTGCCCCATGGAAAAACATATTGGGAATTTGAAATGACAGAATTAAAATGAATATGTTCTGATATCAAAGTGAAAAATACAGATGAGATATCAATAGGAGATGCCAGCTATAACAGCTACACAGGCCAAAAAAGAGCTGGTACGTGAACACGGCATCAGCTCTTTTCCAGAAACTGGCACATCAGACCTGACTTTCACTCTCCATTCTTTCAGTTCAGTGTATGTTTTCTACTTTGAATATGTCTTCCCAGATAGCTCATATTTTTACTACTTGAACAGCTGCAGTGACTCGGTAAAAGCACATTTCCCAAAAGAGATGGGAAAAGTGATGAATTATGAAATCTAGAAAAAATAAACTTCAAATAAGAGCATTCAGAATTGATAAGCACCTTTCAGAAAGTTGGGCTTTTCATGTTTTTCAGTTAGTGAGGATTACAATTGATGTTGTTAACAGCTTAATGACTAACTCTGGACAGAAAAGGAATAAAACAACAATAATGTTTCAGTTTTCATGAACATTCCCATGAAAAGATGTCCGGAAGAACTGAGCCAGCACAGGAGATGTAAGTGTCAGGTGAGATGTCCTCCTCCTCATGTTAGTTCCACAATCACACAGTGACTTTCCTGTGGTCCTCGGCCTCTAAACACTTACAGTTTCTGGAGGCACTACCAAGGGCGACAAGCTAAGAACAGAGAGGCCCGTAGCCTCTTGGGAAAGAGTTTTACTTTTTGTAAAGCAAATAACACCATGGATATACACATATCGGAACACATAAACTAGAGACAAGACCAGAAGAGAGTACTGTATAAAAAGATAAAAGGTTCCAGACAGAGTTGCAACTGAAAATGGTCACATCATTTACCTTGACCTTCTGTGTGTCCCAAGTAGGGACAGAGTTGTTGCTCCTCGTGGAAGCTGTACCAGGTTCTATAGTTGATAGAGGCCAGAGAAGGGAGGGAGGTTTATTCCGACTTGCATAGACTGTGTGGGAAAAAAAAAAAAAAAGTCCATGCCTTCCTCCACCATCTTACCCTGCTTCCTACAATCAAGTCCCTTACCGGAGACAGAGGACTTCCCACATGGCACGGGTTAACCTTGGGACTCCAGAGTCTTGAGGAAGGCACCAGAGGGCTTTGATTGGATATTTGATAAGCAAGCAAGTGTGGATAGGTCAGGGCTCAATTCATTGGAAATCGACACTAAAAGAAGGGTTCCTAATACACATCATGGGAAATGACAATTTTTTCACAGATTAAAAATTAAAGGAAGAATAGCTTAGTTAGGATAATGTCAGTAAATGTCATCATGAACAGCACACTGTCCTTTTCTACAAGGCATGGTGGGACTTTTCAAATGTTTTACTGTATACAGAATCTGCCTTATGTATCTGAGAAAGGGTTATGTAAGTATTCATGAACAGAAATTGCCTTGAAGAGATTAATACTATAATAATGAGAAAGGGAAAGGTTAATTCTGTGTGGAATGACTTGCAAAGTTTTAGAGTCACACTCATAAAATAACATTAGAGGAGTGAAATGTCACAAGGATTTACTTTTCTAATGGGGTACTACAGTTTCCAATACACCAAAAAAAGTTTTTAAAGAATAAAGGGACCTCCAAAGAGAGGAAAGAAATGTCTGCTTTCTTTATAGACATAGAATAAATTTTCCATGGAATATTTATCCAAAAGGCAAATCAAGAAAGCTCATCAGGACATAAAGCCTCCAATTCATGATATTGCTCATATTAAACTGAAATCAAAAAAAGCCTTTAACATTGTCTCAAGGTGGAAGGGGGCTGACTCACATCCGTTCTAGTACTCACTCTCCAGTTAAATGGAAACAGAAGGTTGCATGCAGACCTACAGTCAGTGAAGGGGCGTGAGCTCCACCACTCACAAGGGACAGACCCAAAGAGCCCCGCTGGCTGGGGGCATCTGAGGGAAACCGCGTCCTGTCACCACTGTGAGACAACCTGTGCCCTCTGGTAACCACCTGGGATTGTAGGAGACTGAACAATGACAATCACTGAAATAGAAGCCGATTGTGCGGATGTTGCCACAGAAGTTAAGCTACTGCATTTCACAACATGCTCTTTACTTCTCGATGGAGGGATCTCCCTGTCAGGTCCTCCTGCCATTGGTTTGTGCCTCCTGGATTCCTGTGGAAGCCTCTGTCTTTGGATGACTTCCACCCTGGAAGATCGAGCTGAATCAGTTTCACTAAGGGTTACCACACCCAGGCCTCCACTGGACACCAAACAGTTTAGCCTTTTTAAAAAACCTCACGATGCCCTTAAAAGACATATGTCAAAATCCTGTCCCTGCGTTTCAAGTAGGCGACCTCCCTGCTCTGGTCCACCATCTCCTTTTCCTGATGAGGAGCCTTGAGCTGGGAGACAGAAACACGTCCACGTTCAGCTGTGGCAGAGTGTGCACAAGAGGAGGAGAGAAAAACATTCTTACCCAGTTGTCCTGAGCCACCTTCTCACAAAGAGCGATCTGAAAGAGCCAGTACATCGATGAAAACCCACGTGGAGAGATTCAGTGGCCTGTTATGATTTTCTGCGTCATGTGCTGAAGGACTCAGGAACTACTGGGCAGAGAGCAGGCTACCTGGTGTCCGAAGGTGAGCTCTGA
This sequence comes from Hyaena hyaena, assembly GCF_003009895.1. NCBI lineage: Eukaryota > Metazoa > Chordata > Mammalia > Carnivora > Hyaenidae > Hyaena > Hyaena hyaena. The sequence goes on from NW_024082526.1 coordinate 11,011, forward strand.
CTGCCGCAGCTCTTCTTGTGTTTCTTCTACTCTTCTCCTGGGAGTGACGATTGCTTTCATCAGATGAAGCACCATGTTGAGGATGATGGTAATCGGCCCAGGTCCCATTATAAGAAATGAGCTCTCATACCCAAGGTCCAATCGTATAAGATACATTTCATATGAAGAGGAGAGTACAGAAAGCCCAAAGGCATGGCTACATCATCTTGTATATATTATTTTTAATTCCTGTGGGGGTCTGCGTTGACACAGTCTCCTTACCAGAGGTGACAGCTCCCTGTCATTGTTTATCATTGATAATTCTGCAATGAGTATCTTTCATCATAAAGTTCAAGTCTTCTTTTCCTTAGATCCTTATCATATTTCTCATGGCTACAACAAGGGGGTCTCTAAAATGGGTTAGTCATACTGGTTGATATCATTCTTCATCCACCAAACTGCTTCCTGAGGTTTATAATAAGTTCCAGCACCTCCAGAAACATGTCCAGGAACCACATTTCCACAAAATATTGCCAGGACAGCATTGGGATCAGGAAATCTTTAGTGACTTAACTTGTTTAAATTAATATTTTTAACTTAACATCTGGAAAATTTCACAATTTTCTTGAAGTCTCTACATAAATAAATGTCTCCTGAAGGCTTGTGTATATCTGTGTGCTGCTTGGGTCTAAACACTGTACAAAGTTTCAAAGTGATCCAACAGGCATGTGTGAGCTGCTGCTGGTAGGAGCTGGACTCACTTGTAGTTCTGTAGCTCTTCTGCTGCTAATTTTAGTTTCTCCTCTGCAGATGAGAGCTGCTTCTCCCCTTCCACCTGCTCCTGTTCTTTCAGTCCCAGCTTCCTATGAGGGGAAGGAAACATACATTACTTGGTAGCCCATGTGTTATTATGCCTTTCTTCCCTCCCCAGAATCTGAAGGCAGAACTCAAATGTCTCCTCTCCCCTTCGCCATAAACACACAGATCCACAAACACGACTAGGGGGAAGCATTGATGTGCCTCTGAATAAGGGACTAAACAAACTCAAGCTCCAGCATGCTGGCAAGACTTTGGCAACTCTGAGTTTCTCTTCACAGCTCTCTGTGCAGAGTTATCAATGCATCGCATAAATATAAAAAACGCACATGAGAGGCACTAAGTGTCCCCACCCAAACCCCAGCTCAGGCTCTTGTGATTGGGACTGCATAAGAGTATTTCATTTCAATGTACAAAAAACCAAGCCTGACCAACTCGTCACAACTAAACACATAAGGATGAAACAGGGATTCATAACTTGTCTGGTTTCTCCAAAAAACCCTGAATTTTCAATCAAGGCTAGGGCCATGACACTGCCATAAAGACATCTTTCTTAGACATGGTGTCATTAACACTGTACAATATCAGAAATGGACATTTCTACAGTTCACAAGGGAACTCCTGCCACCTGCCTCAAAGACACCAGTTGAGAAGAATGCAAAATACACTTACAATAAGAAAATGATGGGAACTTCAATGTGAATTGAAGACAAGATCTTCAGAATCTTGTCTCCTGGAAAAGGAATGCACAGAAGGGAAGGCAAGGGAAAGGAAGGGAAGGGAAAGGAAAAGAAAGAGGGAAAGGAAAGAAAACTTTGTTCACAGGGTTCAGTACTGCTGACAGCCCTGATCTCCTATCAGACATAAACTCCCCTCTCATCTGCAGCAAGATACCATAATAGTACACCTGAATTCTTCTCCAAATATTTCCTACCCAATGCGTAGACTTTAACAACAAATTATAGACATATGGCAGTCATGTAGCTACGATGGGATGGAAATGTAAAGGACAATGAAAGTTAATCCTGAGGTTTCCACAAAGTAATGGAAGATGCAGATCACAGAAATCAAAGCAGAGGGGAGAAACACAATCCTTGACTAATTACTATGAGAAAAGTATTGTTGGTGTTAAATGTACTCAAGAAAGTATAATCATCCCCAATGTCTCACACATTTATTCTTACAGCAGTGTTTGTAACAATTAACTCCTGAAAGTCTTACTCTTCCGTCTTCATCCACACATTCCATCAAGAATGTTTACATTCTTCTTCAGTGTTTCCCATTCAGGTTCCTTTGCCCCTTTCACATATCTCAGTGCATCACAGTTGTCTCCCAAGTCCCATTTGCTACCTGTCAATCATAAAACAGTTTGTTTGAGTGTGTGCACCCATTCCCACAAGTATGGCCATGATGGTGGAGAGGAGAAAAGATAGGATTACAAAGGCAGGAAGCCACTTTTTAACTTTCCAGAGCAAACTCATCCTACCAAATGTGACTTTCTTCCATCTAAGCAACACCTCTTCCAGGTTATATTTATTAGATGTCAAGAATCCCTGCATCAAATCCTTGACGCATTCACTGGTATCTCCTGGCTTTAAGACAGATTTGATAAAGATGTAATGACTATAGAAGAGCATGACTGTACTTAACACTACTAACATGTACATTTAAATGTTTATGATGTGAAATTTTCTAATGCATGTATTTTACTACAGTTAAAAATGAGAAACCTCAAAAGTAAGTAATGATGTTCAGTTCTCTGATGTATAGAACGTTTGATAATAAATTTTGTTACCTAATTCTTTTGAATCTTAAGCTGAGCATTTTTTTTCCTGCACAGACTGTTCTTCAGACCTCAGGTTCACTTCCTGTTCTTCAGACTTCAAGTTAAGTTCGCTGGTAGGAACTTCATTAAGGGGAAGGTGAACATGAGCAAAACATTCTCTCTAGCGACTTAGGCCCCAAGAAGAAGATCACTCAGTAGATAACATATAAATCCAATGTTCTAAGATGTGACCAATTTGTTTCTCTTCAAAGCAAAGTGTACAATGGAAATCCTGCAGGAAATAGAGGGAATTTACTTCTGAAACTTCTGAAGCATTTACTAAAATAGCATCTTTCAAGTTCTCTATAGATTTTTCTTTTTCCCAATTTGCAAGTAGCATAGAAACAAAATGTGTACTAGACTTTCCAAACAAACACGGGACAATGTGTCACGAAGAAGCATTGTCAAGAGAACATACCCCACAATCAATCCCTGTATCATTATAAACAGTCGATCCAGTTTGGGCCAAAGTGAAAAAACAGACACAAAGAAATGAAGCATAAAGAGAACAGTGGAAGGTGTAAATATTTCAGAGCAACTATCTTGGTTTTTGAGACAATGGAACTGTGACTGGATGACAAAGAAAAAGTGAGGAAAATGTAAAATCTTTCAAGCCAAACAGCTCAAATGAATGACTTTTCTTTATGTAGGATAGCTATTGTCACTAGATTCACTTTCAAAATTCTCCGCTCTGCATTAAGAGGAACAGAACAGTTCAACATGGCTAGAAACTTGTAGTGCTCTCTCCCAGCAGCACTGAATAATATAAAAATTAAGTGGGGGTTATGAAAACAAATTCTGCCCTACTCCGAAATAAAAGAAGTACTGTGGTGTTACTGCTTGAAACAGCAGTGAACAGCACAGAAGGTTGAGAGGCTCAATTCACCCAAAGACCAAAGGGCTCAAACATCAAAATATGGTAACTCAGGATACCCAAATTCTTGACATTCTGATTTCTCTCTGATTGCAACAAAGCATGCACACTTTGAATGATGTCATTAAAAAATTCATTAGCGTGCTCAAGTATCTCACTGTTATTCTACAACAAAACATGTAGTCATCAGGAATACTTACTCATTACCTTTACTTCCATTTTTAAAGGACAAAGAAGGGATTTTGATACTTTTTTTTTAATTTAATTTTTGAGAGAGAGACAGAGCAAGCGAGCAGGGGAGGGGCAGAGAGAGACAGAGGAAGAGAATCCCAAACAGGCTTCCCACCATCAGCATGGAGCCGGATGCAGGGCTCCAACTCATGAACCATGAGATCATGACCTGAGCTGAAACCAAGAGTTGGATGTTTAACCGACCGAGCCACTCAGGCACCCCAGGATAAAGGATTTTTACCTTACATCTATGTGCTTCATAAGAGGGAAGCTTATTTTGCCATAGGGTTTCTTGAGCACATTTCTTTGCTCTATTGATCTACATAAAGATGTCATAAAGGATTCAGAATTCAAAAATGTTAATTATAGTGACATAAAAACCTATCTCTGGTGAGTAAATCATTATAGAAATAAAGAATGTGTTATTTTACATATGTGATGATTGATTTGAATTTAGCCTGGTATAGAATGGAAGGAAATGGGACACCAGGAAGAAAGAGGAGATGGCAAAATCGGTGAACTTAAAGTGAACACAATTCCAGGTGAACTCATGGAAATGAAAAAACAGGGGGGGAGATGATTATGACTTCTGTTCACAAATGGATACTTTTTCTGCAAGTTTTGCATTTTCCTTCATGTAGTATTTAATCTTCTCAGAAGTTTGACCTAAATTAACCAAAAAGATAAAAAGCAATCTCTTAAGATTAGTACCAAAACCAGTAAAATCAAGTTACCTTGTGGAGACAACAGCAAAGGCACATGATCTGGCACTGTGGTCACATATAACATTTTGGCATTACTGTGATCCCTGAAGAAAGCAAGTTCTAGTTAGTGGCATTTTATTTTTCTTTCTCTTTTTCTCCTTCTCTCTCTCTCTCTCCACCCTCTCCTCTCCACTTCTCTCCTCTCCTTTTTCTTTTAGAGAAAGAGAACACATGAGTGAGTGAAGAGTAGGGAGAGGGACAGGGACAGGGAGGGAAGGAGCAGGGGGAGAGAGAGAGAGAGAGAGAGAGAGAGAGAGAGAGAATCTTAAGCAGACTCCATGCTCAGACTGCATGGAGTCTGATGCAGGGTTCGATCCCATGATCCTGCGATCATTTCCTGAGCCAAAATCAAAAGACAGATGCACAACTGATTGAGCCACCCAGGTGCCTCCAATACACCATCATTGAGCAACATGCCTTTTAGAATATATGAAAAATTCGGGGCGCCTGGGTGGCTTAGTCGGTTGAGCGTCCGACTTTCGCTTAGGTCATGATCTCGCGGTTCGTGGGTTCGGGCCCCGCGTCGGGCTCTGTGCTGACTGCCAGCTCAGAGCCTGGAGCCTGTTTCGGTCTGTGACTCCCTCTCTCTCTGACCCTCCCCTGCTCACGCTGTCTCTCTCTCTCCTAGAAATAAATAAAAACATTAAAAAAAAAAAAAAAATTTAGAATATATGAAAAATTCAAATTGCCCTGACATCACCAGAGGAGAAATGGAGAAAAATCAAGAACCCCCATACTTAAATTCTGTCCTTCATGATCAAATAAATAAATCAGTGCAACTAGTTTAAAAACAAAAGTCAAAACGAAAAAATAACCCACCTAATTTCTTCTAGGTTTTTCTTCTTTCATCCACCCTTTAAAAATAACGAAAGGGGGAAACCTGCGTAGCTCAGTCAGTTGAGTGTCCAACTTCAGCTAAGGTCATGTTCTTGTGGTCTGTGAGTTCGGGCTCCCCATTGGGCTCTGTGCTGAGAGCTCAGAGCCTGACACCTGCTTTGGATTGTGTGTCTCTCTCTCTCCTTGCACGTCCCCTGCTTGCCGCTCTGTCTCTCTCAAAAATAAATAAAAACATTTAAAAACTTTAAAAAAATAAAAACGAAAGGGGTACCAGGTGGTTCAATCGGTTGAGATCCAACTTTAGCTCAGGTCGTCATACACTGCTCATGAATTTGAACCCCACATTGGGCTTGCTGCTGTCAACACTGAGCCCATTTCACGTCTTCTGTCCCCCTCTCCCTCTGTCCCCTCCTCACTTGCACTCTCTCAAAAGGAAATAAATATTTTAAATAAATAGATAAATAAATAAATAAATAAGAAAATAACACTAACAAGAGAGGTGGGTGCCTGGGTGCCTGGTTGGTTGATTTTGGCCCAGGTCATGATCTTAAGGTTGCTAAGATTGAGCCCCATGTGAGGCTCTATGCTAACAGTGTGGAGCCTGCTTGGGATTCTCTCTCTCCCTATCTCTCTGCCCCTCCCCCACTCGTGCACACTCTCCGTCTCAAAAGAAGTAAATAAGCATTTAAACAAACACTGAAAGAGAAATTATGCTAAATATCACTTGTTTAGCACTCAGAGGACTCCAATGTCTTTCTGCTGCTCCACATGGTCCCCTCCATGAGAATGAGGGTGGGACGCTTAGGTGGATATGGTCTTGGAATCAAACACACTTGGGCAAAATCTCAGCTTTACTTCTTAGTGGTTAGTATCCTGGATAACTCCTCATCTCCCCAAATCACAAGACAGTGAAAGCCCAGGATGCAAACCTTACCACCTACATCACTGGTAAGCACTATGCAGGCAGGAAACACTCACCTTATACATGGATAGCACATGGAAAACACCTAGAACAGGACCCAGGATTCTAGAATCTTCTGACAGGTGTTTAATTCTATTGTTGTGTCCCAAACTGCAAACTTACCTTCTATTTGTACAATGTGAGTGTTCTGTTGCCCTGAGGTCACCCCTCCCTATACCAGCAGTGCTGTATTTCCCATAGCATCACCAGCATTTGAGGACCCACTATGTTCCCAGTCACTTAATCAGCACAGTCCCTGGTGCCTATACACACAAACCACTGACCCCATTTTGCATCTTGTTCACTCACTCTCCACGGGCTTTAGAAGCTCCCTCCACCCAGAACTCATAACACATGTTTTAAATCTCTCTAGTAACACACACTTGCCCTGGCAATATCTGACTTCTTCTCTAAGCCTTGAGCTTCTTGACAGTCTCAGATAGTGCCCTAATCTGTACGTTTCCCCCAGTAGCCAGGTCATGCCAAAATATTCCTGCCACTGGCTTCTTAAATATTTCTGATCAGAGTTAAACTCATCTGCCTCTCCCTCATTGTCTGTTTTTTTCCTCTACCTGGTCACCTGTCTCAGTTGGTGGCAACCCAATCTGTGCTGTTGCTTAGGATGCAAACAAGAAAAAGTTACTGAAGAGTTAAGGGGCTAAGTAGACTGGATAAGTCAATGTCTTTACTTGTAGTTGAATTAGAAACCAAACTGAAGAGCTGTATGAAGAAAAGATTACAGGACACCTGGGCATCTCAGTTGGTTGAGCATCCGACTCTTGATTTTGGATCAGGTCATGATCTTATGGTTTGTGAATCGAACCCTGTATCAGGCTTTTGGATCGTTTTTTAAAAAGATTTAAAAAGAAAACATTACAAGGAAAACAGAAGCCTGAAATCTTACCTTCATATCCTCAAGTCTTTACCTACATGAGGTACGAACAAAATTAAATTTGATGTAGAAACAATATTTTTAATAGTTTATTGTCAAGTTGGTTTCCATGTAACACCCAGTGCTCATCCCCACAAATGCCCTCCTCCATGCCCATCACCCCCTTCCTCTCTCTCCCACCTGCATCAGCTCTCAGTTTGTTCTCAGCATTCAAGAGTCTTTCATGGTTTGCCTTCCTCCCTCTCAACTATTTTCCCCCTTCTTCTCCCCCATGGTCCTCCATTAAGTTCCTCCTAATCCTCCTATATGTGCAAACATATGGTATCTGTCCTTTTCTGCCTGACTTATTTCGCTCAGCATAACACCATCAAGTTCCATCCATGTTTCATTCTTTCTCATAGAAACAAGATATTTTATAAAATATTTTTGACAAAAAGTCAAAATCATAATCCAATGTGGTATTATAATAAAGGTCACTTCAACAAAATATTTTTTAAGTGTTGCAATTCTAGTATAGTTAATATACAGTTAATATATGAATATATACAAATATAATATTCGACTCGGGTGCACATATAGTGATCCAACAATGCTGTACATTACTGTGTTCATCATGGCAAATGTACTCTTTAATCCCCAGTACCTATTTCTCCTAGCTCCCCATCCACCTCCCCCCTTGTAACCAGCACTTTCTTCTATCAAGTTAGGAATCTCTTAGTTCATCTCGATCTCTTTTTTCCCCTTTGCTCATTTGTTTGTTTCTTACATTCCACACGAGTGAAATCATATGGTATGTATCTATCACTTAGAATTATAACCTCTATATCAATGCATGTTGTTACAAATGGCAAGATTTCATTCTTTTCATGGCTCAATATTTGTGCGTGTGTGTGTGTGTGTGTGTGTGTGTGTGTGTGTGTGTGTAATCACCTCTTCTTTATCCATTTATCGATGGATGTACACTTGGGCTGCTTCTATAATTAATTTGCTATTGTAAATAATGCTGCAGTAAACATAGGAGGGCATATATCCTTTAGAAGTAGGGTTTGTTTGTTTTTTTAATTCTTTGGGTAAATACCCAGTAGTGAAGTTACTGCATCATAAGTTAGCTCTATTTTCAATTATCTGAGGAAATTCCATACTGTTTTTCAAAATGGCTACAGCAATTTGCACTCCCACCAAAAGTGCATGTGGTTTCCTTTTTTTTCCACATCCTTGTCAACACTAGTTTTTTTCTTGTCGTGTTGATTTTAGCCATTCTGGCAGGTGTAAGGTGATAGCACATTGTAGTTTTGATTTACAAACTCACTGAGAAAAACTCCTTGTGAGGTTAAGGTAAGTTTGCAGAGACTCTTACCATCAGATGGCAACTGATACCACCCTCATTCAGTTGTTTCTGCTTGAGCACCAACCCCCAAGGTACCTTGTTGATTGGTATTTGGAGTGACTCATTCTCGCCTTGATATGCTGATTGCACTTTGTGAAGGAACTTACTATAGGAACTTCTTCTTTTGTGGTTGTGGGAGCAATATTGCGTTCTAGAAAAAGCTTTTTTTCTTAATACTGCCCATTAAGCGATAAACAGTCTATTGACCCCTACTCACAAAGAACTAACTTTTGCCTTTACTATGCTAAAAACATTATCCTGTTTATATCAGAATGCCACTTCTGGGCTGTTCCCCATACATGTATGCATATCAATGTTCTAGAAAGTTTCTACTGATCAAAAAATTTATCATCAGAATGCCGCCCCCCAAAACACTAAATCATAAAATAAAGTTGAGTCTTAGACAGTGCAGAGAGGCCTGGCTGGTGACCAGAAAGAATCTTGTGCCTCTCTCATCCCTCTCTCACTGACACTGTCCATCCTTCGGGGACCCCTGGACATGCCAGAGCTGGACTCTGGCAATTTCTCTGACCAAGAATGATGTTGAGCATCTTTTCACGTATCTGTTGACCATCTGAATGTCTTCTTTGTGGAAATGTCTATTTATGGCTTCAGCCCAGTTTTAAATTGTATTATTTTTTAATGTTTTATTTAATTTTGAGAAAGAGTGTGTGTGTAAGGGAGGGTCAGAGAGAGAGGTAGACACAGAATCCAAACACAGTCTCCAGGCTCTGAGCTAGACGTCAGCACAGAGCCTGAGGTGAGACCTGAACCCACAAACCATGAGATCATGACCTGAGCCGAAGCCAGACACTAACTGACTGAGCCACTCACTCTGGTGCCCCTTAAATTATATTATTTGTTTTCTTGCTGTTGAGTTGTATCATTTCTTTATATATTCTTTGTCAGCTATGTCTTTTGCTATCTTCTCTCATTTAGTATGTTGTCTTTCAGTTTTGTGGATTATTTCCATCACTGAGCAGGATCTATTTATTTTGATGTAGACCAAATAGTTTAATTTTGTTTATATTTCCTCTGCCTCAAGAGACTCTCGAAAAATGTAGCCATGTCCTAGCATAATAAAAACTTAGAAGTATAGGGGTGCCTGGGTGGCTCAGTTGGTTAAGCGTCCAACTTCAGCTGAGGTCATGATCTCATGGTTCGTGGGATCGGGCCCCATGTCAGGCTCTGTACTGACAGCTAGCTCAGAGCCTGGAGCCTGTTTCAGATTCTATGTCTCCCTCTCTCTCTGACCCTCCCCTGCTCATGCTTGCTCTCTCTCTCTCTCTCTCTCTCTCTCAGAAATAAGTACAACATTTAAAAATTTTTTTTAAAATTATAAGTATAATAAGCTATAGAAAACATTTCCTTTCTACTTGGTGATATTTCAACAACCATTTCTAAAGGAGAGAATTAAGATAGATATCTTATTTTTGACCAAAACTCTGTTTCTATTCTATTAAACAGATATCAAACTACTAATCTTCAATAATGGAAATGTCAGTCTTATTTTAAATTAATAACTAATCCATCATTTACTTGCAATTATTGTTTCTCAAGCCCAATATCCATCATATGGATGGATACCACAAATTGTTTCAGAGTTTCAGACAACAAAAGTAAACATAAAATCTTGGGGCTCAAATATGCCCCTGACTCACCAGAAACACTGGAGAAATGTCTTTCGCAGTCAGCTATTTCCTGAACTGACAAACAATTCTATCAAATCAGGTCCTACGATTTTTCCCACATCACCAACAACAAAGGTTTTCAAATCAGAAAAGAAGCTGGAGATGGCTAGAGAAAACACTCAAGCAACAACTTAAATGACAACAAACATTTCCAGAAAGTGCAAAAAGTGCTTCCTTGACCAGAGTCATTCCCTGAAGACGTTATAAAATTAGAGCAGGTACTTGAAGCATCACAGAGAGATCTGGACAAAGGAAACGAAATCATGGGAAGTATGTTCTCAGACCACAAATGACTCAAACTAGATATCAAGAAAAAAAGTTCTTAGTTGGAGAATGACCAAAAAATGAGTTCAAAAAACAAAATTCTCAAAAATACATGGATTACAGGGGAGTGGGGTGGGGAGATGGGTGAAAGAGGTGCAGTAGATCAAGATTACACTTGTGATGAGCACTGAGAAATGCATGAAATCATTGAATCATACTGAACACCTGAAACTAATATTACACTGTATGTTAATTATACTCGAATTTTTAAAAAACCCATATAGGTCAAATAAGACATTTCTACAGAAGTTTTACACTATTTCAATCTAAATGATAATGATAATTGAACGTATTAGAGGAAAGTTTGTAATAGTGAGTGCAATAAATGGTCCAGTGCTATAAAATGTTCTGCTTACTTATGATTACAAGTATATCTCTAAGGTACTCACAGCATAAACAGTTCTCCAGAGGTAAATAAGACAGGCACAAGTTCCCAAGGAGGCAGTAATGATGTTATGTTACCACAGAATTTGAAACACGCTAGGTCAAGGGGGAAACGGTCAGAAAAATATGGACACGCTGAAATATTGCAGATAATGAGGAATCTTAAAGATGTTTTACAATATATCTGTCACAAAGATCATCTTTATAAAGCCTCTCCCAGCCAACAGATTATAAGCACACCCCTCAAATGTCTCCTCACGGAGGAGCAAGAGGACAGAGAGCTTACAAGAAACAAACTTCTGGGGCTTCTGACTGTGTTTACTATCTTACTGTGGTGATGATTTCATTGTTGGTTACATAGGTCACATATCAACAAACTGTTTTATTTTTTTTCCTTTTATTCTTTTTTTTTTTAACAAATAGTTTATTGTCAAGTTGGTTTCCATATAACACCCAGTGCTCATCCCCACAAGTGCCCCCCTCCATGCCCATCTCTCCCCTCCACCTCCCCTATACCCATCAGTCCTCAGTTTCTTCTCAGTATTCAAGAGTCTCTCATGGTTTGCCTCTCTCGCTCTCCCCCACTATTTCCCCCTTCTTATCCCCCATGGTCCTTCGTTAAATTCCTCCTAATTCTTCTATACGTGCAGACATATGATATTTGTCCTTCTCTGCCTGATTTATTTCGCTCAGCATAACACCCTCAAGGTCC
>NW_024082526.1:27241-53793 GCF_003009895.1 Hyaena hyaena
TCAACGTCTACTTCCCTCTCCAGGTTGGGGAATTTCTCTGCTATAATTTGTTTCAGGACTCCTTGAGCACCTTTCCCTCTCTCTTCCCCTTCTGGAATTCCTATGATATGGATATTGTTCCATTTGATTCTATTGCTGAGCTCTCAAACTCTTCTTTCATGTTCCTGGGTCAGTTTATCTCTCTTTTTCTCAGTTTCTTCTTTTTCTACAATAGTGTCTTCTAAATGACTTATTCTCCTTTCTGCCTCTTCAATCCGCGCATTGGATGCCATCAGTTTATTATGTATCTAATTTATCCCATTTTTTAATTCACTGTAACTATTTTTAATCTCCATATTGTTTGTAGCCATAGTTTCTCTGATGTTCCCCATGCTTTTTTCAAGCCCGGCGATTAATTTTATGATTATTCTTCTAAATTCTTGTTCAGTTATGTTGCTTCTATCTCTTTTGAGCAGTTCTCTAGCTGTCATTTCTTTCTGGAGTTTCTTTGGAGGAGAGTTCTTCCGTTTCATCATTTTGGTTAGCTTTCTATCTCTTGTTAATTTTAAAAGCTTGTTGTACACATGGCCCCTGCGAGTTTTGCTGTATTAGAGAGGGCTCTTTTGACTGTTCAGGGCCTGTCTGTTCAGGAAGTGTTCTTTGGATGGTGTCTCTTGGTTTCTCTTTTTGAGCATTTGGTTATCTTGTTTCCCTGCTGGTAGTGGTATTTGGGACTCTCGACCATGTGTAGTTTGGCTTGTTTCTTGAGGCAGCCCTGGAAAAAGAAAACAGACAACCACAGAGAGAACACAGGTACACAAACACACAGACAAAACCAATAAACACGCAAACCCAGGCTCAGGTTAAAACAGCTACAACAACAACAACAAAAAAGCTCTCTGGAGGGGATGGGCGTGGTTTGGTGTAGCCAGTCTTGTCTCCACTGTGTCCGCTGGACTCCCTGAGGCCCCACCTTGGTGGTTGTGGGGATAAGAATGGCGTCGCCCCAGTCCCTTCTCAACCAAACGTAGCAAATCACTTCTTCGGTCTTATCTCCCTGTGCTGAGGATGTAGCCAAGGTGGGCTGAGTTCTATGCCCCACACCCCGCCTGTTTCCAGATCCAGTCAGCAGCCTTTGTTATACTGTCCTGAACAGTCCCACAGATCGCTGCTTCCCTGTGTCCTGGGGGTTGAGTGGGGGATGGGGGTTGTGTCACAGCCTCAGATCCGCTGGGGTCAAGCAGGGACAAAACCCGAGTACGTTTGAGGAAGGTAGCAACTTCAGGTCCATAGTGTCCGCTTGCTGCACCGCGCCGCCACCACTTCAGCCAGCCACTGTCGTGAGCTGCTGCTGCTTTACTGGGTGCCGGCACCACTTCATGGGTCGCCACAGCCGCCACCGCTTCATCAGGCCGCTGTTACGCGTGCAGCCACCGCTTCACCCAGCGCTGGTACTGCTTCACTGGGTCACCACCGCTTCAATGGCCGCTGTCGCACGCACTGCTGCTGCTTCACCTGGTGCCAGGACTGCCTCCACAGGCGTTGCTGCCGGTTCACCGGGCTGTTGCTGCCATGGGTGGTGCCAGGAGCATGGCAGTTCAGTTTTTCCTGGCGCCTCTGGGACCAGGGCACCTAGTTTAAAGTCAGCACCCCAGCCAGAGCTAAAAAAAACGCTGTCTTTCCAAGCCGAGGTTTTTTTCTCTTCTCCAGGGACGGTTCTATGAGCAATCTCAGCTTTTCTTTCATTTCCCCTGGACTCGCGGCAGCACCCCACCACTAGCTGGTTTATTACTCACTGCAGCTGCACCCAAGCTGGGTTCCCTCCCTTCCCTCCGTGTCTCTGGGTCCTGTCCGCTTTTATCTTCCCCAGTTCACACTCACGCACTTATGAGGTTTCCTTCCCAGTATACTCTGTCTCTTTCTCTTCCCAAACTCCTGTGGCCAGTGTCCTACGACTTCAGGCCTTCTCTGTTTGAGAGATGGGTGAAGGCAAAATGTACGGAGCTCTTTCCTTCTCCCCATCTTGCCTCCAACTCCACAAACTGTATTTTTAAAAAAGGTGTTGTTATTATACACAAATTATACGACACTGAAGCTGTAGGAAATATGTAATAGGCAGCACTTCAAAATTTTATTTTGCTGGCAAACACATTGCAACTGTGTTTTAATAGTAAGAATTTATTAGGCCAATGTAAAATAGAAAAATTAAGAAAATGCAAATTTATAGTAGAGAAGTCAAAGGCTTCTATTGTACATTCACAAAGTACCTGGATAAAAATCCTTTGGAATATCTCCAAAATATGCCCAAAATTCATGGAAGAATGGGAGAAAGTAAAAACAAAAAATGTACTAGAGACACAATGAGATTCTTCTATAGAAAGATGTTTACAGATATGGATATATCTGAGAGTGATGGGCAGCTGCTATTATAATAATGTGGGATTATTATTCCAAAAAATATATACATTATTGTTCACTTTTGGATGTGTTCTTTCAATGTTCACTTTGACTTTGAATCACAGCTCAAAATGTCAGATTTCTGAAGTACATAAAGATTTGCATAATCAGGTGATCTTGTGTATGTTGATAATATCTGTGATTTTACGTTACTTGAACACACATCTCCAAATGGCCAATGAAAGGCATTCATGTTTCTATTTCATGGTACTGTGCCAAAATCAATAGCAACTCTGAAAATTAATTTCTAAAAGAATACAAAATTCCTGAATATGGTCACCAAAACAATAGAATGCATATCATTCTACAAAACCTAGATTTAGAAATATTTTAGGAGTAAAACACTCACAATGCAATTCATACTAATTCACATGCCAAGTTTAATTCTGTGTTAATGAACCTGTCTAGAAAATAGCCTCTGAAATCTATCACATTTTCGTCTTCAGCTTTCAGAGATGAGTTCACAAAAATGGGTAATGGTGGGAAATATACACTTTTCTGAAAAGGAAAACAGTAGCTGTCAGCACAATGGTTGGTCATGGGGATAGATGCACCAAGGACAGAGGCCGTCTTGTCACGAAGGTAAAACATCTTGAGCTGTGGGCACTCTTGGGGCATTTGGCAGCTCTCTGGCTCCTGATATCAGTGGTTGACTCTTAACGAGATTAGATACAATTGGGCCAATAACGCTAGGCTCTCACAGTCAATGGCCATGAGAAGATGGGGTGGGAAATGCAAAACAAGTGAATTTATGGAAAAATTCAGAGATGAAGTAGGGAGAGAGAGCAGAACTTACCTGTGAGAGGCAGCCTAGGTAGAGGGGGAAAATTCTAATAAAGAGGATCAGGAATTTTCTTCCTTCATAATCTCAAAAGAAAGAGAATTGATTCTATTTAGATTGGAGGGATTCATGTGGAATGATTCTGCCTCAATGCAAGGGTTATTCGTAACTACAAGGACTTTCCAGATCACACTCTAAGGATCTGGTACCTGCCAATCTAAAGAAATCTACTTATCTCTATGGTGTTCCCTGTCTGTTTGTCTCTCTCACTCTCCTAGGGGCACAAGTTTTGCTTTCCAATGATAGAGTGAAATACTCACACTGGGAATCAGGTATTTCAGTAGATTCAAACAATCCAATCCTAAGGACATTCAGAACTCTTCTTGTTTTGAGTAAATCAAAACTCTGCACATAATTGGCTAAAGAAAGGATAACAATTCATTCACCTCCTGATCATGTCACTCCTCATGATTTTCCTATTGTAAATGTCCAAGAAGGATGTGACCGCTTAGTTTCTGCTGGGCTTATCAGGCTCCTATCAACACAGTTAGACATAGAACCCCTGGAGGTATCCTCAAAGACCAGAGCCAAAGAGCTGATTCAGAAGTTGCTAAAAGTCAACAAACCAAGAAGCACAGAGCACAAAGAACATTTCAATTTTTAACACTCCAGTTACCAACACCAGTGATCCAGATACCACTGATAACAGGGCCACCAAACTTCACAAATAGGAACAATGCGCTGATAGGAAAACAAACTACATATAAGATGGACTCTGAACTTATAAAGCCTGAAGCAGGATCTGGACAGGGCTTCCAGGATCCAGTCTAATACCCATGGTTTCTATTACATAAGAGTTCCTGACATTTTTGGGGTGCCTGGACGGTTCAGTCAGTTAAGCGTCTGACTTCGGCTCAGGGCATGATCTCATGGTTCATGAGTTCGAGCCCCGCGTCAGGCTCTGTGCTGACAGTTAGCTCAGAGCCTGGAGGCTGCTTGGAATTCTGTATCTCCCTCTCTCTCTGACCCTCCTCTGCTCACGCTGTCTCTCTCTCTCAGAAATTTAAAAAAAAAAGAGTTCCTGACACTTTTAAAAACAACTTTAATGAAATAATTCACACATCCTAGAAACACCTACTTAAGACAATCAGCTCAATAGCTTTTAGTATCTTCACAAATCCTTCCTACTATAAACTTACTGTGTTCAGGTTTCCATCCTATTCACACTGCTCTTTTTGGACCATGCACAGACAAAACCCAGCACTTGATGTGGATAGCTGTGGCCACAACCACTTCAGGCTGGTGGAGGAGAAACCTGCCCTGTGGTCCTGTTGGTCTTCAGGAAGAAAGGAAGTTCTGAAGTTCCCATAAAAAACCCCATGGAAAAGATATTGTTTAACCATGATGTGAAAGAACTCAGGAGGAAGGAAGAACCCACCAATGTCCCAAGTTTACTCACATTTGTATTTGGGTGACTGGGACACAAGGATCCAGAGAAACAGCCTCTGCACCTTCATGTGCTGGTCATTTAAAGCATCTCTAGTGTTTCAGGCAGGAATTGGGGACGGGGGATGGGGTAGGTGAGCAAGGGAGGAGTGGGGAGGGTTGGGAAAGGGGATGGCGTGATAATTGAGGACAGGGATAGGGAGGAGTATAAAAGGGGTGGGGTTAGGGAAGGGGGTGTGTCAGGAGAAGGGGGTCAGGGACAGTACCAGAATCACATCAAGTACAAGAGGGGAGGGAGAAGAGTTCAGACAGGTTAGTAGGTCAATAAGTCAGTAAATCACTAGGTGAGTAGGACACAAACAGCAGATTAAGTGGACTCTCAGGAGCAGATGGAGCAGAGAAGAATCTTTCTTCTTCTAAGCCCTCACCTGTTTGGGTGTTGCCTTAGCAACCCAGAATATTTATATTCTCTCTCGACCAATCAGCTGCCTTTACCCCTGGTAGAGAACTATGGACACCCCATGTGACCTCATTTTTAAAAAGCCCCTTCGTGCCTGGTGCACCATCTCCCGCCATCCCAGTAACAGTTCTTGTCTGGAAACTTGGCAGACCTTCTGGTTTATGGGCTTTCCCAACCCAGCTCCCTCTCACCTCTTCTGGGTTCTCTCTCCTTCCTTTCTGAACTCCCATCTCCCATGGGCAATAGTTGAACAATAGAGAATGCAAAGGAGGACAGAACTGCAAGAACAATCATATACACAAGCAGAGAGGGAGGTTTAACCCTCTCTCAGTAAGTAAAAGCATGTAGAACATTCATAAGATATAGATCTTGATAGCAAACTAGCTGAATCCCACAGCTGTCCCATTATAAGCGTCCACATGGACATAACGCTGTGGAAGACACATTGACTTCAGGCACAGAGGATACAGTCACAAAAATTCACCCTATTTATTATGGCCATAAGGGAAATTTCAAAGGAACGAAATTATTTCAGAGGAATGAAATCAAACAGAGCATGTTTTGGTAGTAGAATGTGCTAGAAATCACTAATGAAAGGGTAAGTTGAAATTTCCGTATGTTTAGAAATTGAGAAGTTTTTCTATAAGTAGAATATGAGTCAAGAAATGTCAAAGGAAAAGAGCTATATTTGAACTGACTGATATGAGCTCAATATCAGCATTTTTATTGTAATAGAAAATGTCTCCTGGCGTGGAATATCCTAGAATATTGGTGTGAAAAGGTTGTCTGGTCCCCAAATCATCTCTAATTTACCTAGACATTTTAACACCACAAACAGTGGTAGATCTGTCACTTATCTGTGTAACCCTCCTACCTATTAGCATGGGCCATACATTAGGAACCTTACGGCGGGGGGGGGGGGGGAATCCGGCTGACTCACATGGGGTCTCCTGCGATCTCCAGGAATGGGAGCATTTTAAGAGATATAGTTCATCAGCTTCTCTCCTGAGGGACCTGGGACAACACCCAGATTTTTGGCAGCACTAGGTGTGCAGGGTGGTGAGGGCCAAGCAGGTGGGCAGGGGCCATGGACCCAGGTGACTAGACAAACCCACCCGTGATCATCTCTTCTGGGCTCTGTCTAGAGCTGACCTTTCTAAATAGTTTCTCTACATGATTGACACATGTTTCCCCAACTCATTCATGCACAAGCCAGCAAAAAATCATTGCTCTGAATCTCCTCACTTTTATTATTATATAAATTTATTGTAACAGGAACTATTCTGGCACTGCTAAAACAGCAAAGCAAGGTCTCCAACCTAAATACAAAGAAACCATAGAAAAACAAGCAAAACTAAAACAAAAGATGAGTAAAAAACCAATAGTGTTAAATTCCCTTTAGATAATGCTGCCTGCCTAAATAGAGCCCCCAGTTGGGCTGTCCTGGTTATAGGAGAAGAGACCAGCTGCAGAAGGGGTGGAGTCCAACTGGCCTAAAACTGAATGGGAGAGAGGCCCTGACTATAAGGGGGCCTAGGGAATTCCATGAAGAGTGGCCAGGGTCACCCCGATTATAACCGGAGCAGGGACCAGGGGAAGAGGAACCAGTGAACAGAGTTTGGGGGGGCCTCAAACAAGTGAGATCATTCACGGAGGTGAGGAAGTACCCCCAAAGCCAATGTCAGCCTCTCATCTCGGGAGCCCTTTGTGGCCCCTGGGGGAAGGGCTAGGAACCTAGAGTTTGAGGTCCAGCTGTGCTGCTTGCCAGCTGTGTGACCCTGGGCTGGTTTCCATCAGCAAAATAGGCATGTCCATGTCTGTGTCCAGAACTGTGTTGAGGACAAGAGGAAGCCTTGTGCTGAGCATTTGTGGGTATCAGCATTATCACCTCCATGGGTCAAGTGTCTTCCCAGTCTGGTGCCTTAAAGTTGCACAACTGTTAAAGGTCACAAAGGTGAAAACCAGAAGCCCCTCCTGTTTCAGGCCTGTGCTAAGCCTTTTCTTTTGCAAACATGACTTCTTGGGACCCAGAGGTCAGTACATCTATAACCCCTTGCACAGATGGGGAACCAGGCTCAGAGCCCTCACAAGAGACTGGACCAAGGCTGAGAAAAGTCCCACTTCTAACTTGGGTCTGGGAGGGGACGTTGGGAGAGCAGGAAGCTGGGGCCTGGAGACTCCAGAGGGAACAGGGGCCACAAAAATGCTTGGCCCCACAGCCCAGCTTTCCTCCAGGTCAGCTTGTACAGAAGATGAGGCCAAGTCAGGCAGCAAGGTCACATCCCGGCTCCTCCACCTCAGGCTGATGGTCATTCATCTCTGTGGTTATGATAATGTTGTCATATACTAGTCCTGATGATGTCGTTAGTGCTATTGTTGCTGTGGAAGAGGGTACAGCCCACTTTAACACACCCCAAGGGTCCTGGGGAGACTGATCTGGCCCTATGCAACACCATCACTTTAAGGGTACCCTGTCTCTACCCTGTGCCCCGTCCCTATGGCCACCCTACCCTGGCCACTGCCTGGAATCCAGGCCTAGGCACAACCCTCCATAAGGCACTGACATGGGGCAGATGCCCAGCACGGGGTTGGATCTAGGAAAACACCCCTTCCATGACAACTTAGATGGGACAGGTCATGCCAGGGTCTGTGCTGCCCTCCTTGTAGTGGCCTCCACTGGAGTGCCAGAACTGTCCTAGAGCAAGTGTGTGTGTGTGTGTGTGTGTGTGTGTGTGCGCGCGCGCGCGCACGCGTGCAGGTGTGCGTAATCTGCATTATGTCCCTGTGAGTTGGAGTTCTATGAGTATATTAACTATGGACATAAACTTCCTACCAATACGGCATGTCCCTCCTTTGCCCTTGTGCAGTCCCCCAGACAGGCTGGCACTATGTGGTGGCCTCACTAGGCTCCATGAAGAATGTCACATTGTCTTCTGACCTGGTAAGCTGGATGCAGCCCTGTGATGTGCTCTGACCAATGAAATGGGAGTGGGAGTGAAGTGTGCCATCTCGAATACAACACTTGGGAACAACTGCATCTGGCCGCCTCTCTGTCCATCTCTTATGGCACCTGGTATTTACCTATGTTGGGTGCTCTTTTATCCTCCTCTCAGGAAGACCATCATGGACATGTGGCATGAGCACGGAAGAGACTTCCTTCATTATAAGCTGTTAAGACTTTAGGACTATTTGTTACCTGCAATAACATCTAGTCCATCCTAACTGGTATGCATCCTCCTTTCTCCTCTCTATGAGGCAAGACAGCCTAACATTTGAAGCATGAACTCTGTTATGAGATACAGGTGGGTTGGAGTTCCAGCTCCATCCTTTCATTAACTCCAACTTCAAGCAATTTACTTGGAGTCTCTGAGCCTCCATTTTCACTCTGTGAAATGGATGGTTACACAATCTCAGGTTTGAAGGGGATTACATGAAATAATAAAACATGTAAAGCTGAGAGTCCAAGGCCTGGCACACACAGTGAATGCTCAATAAATGTTAGCTGTATCACTTTATGTCTTCATTGTAAACATTCATAAAACGCAGTAGTGTATTATTACAAAAGAAGGAAATGTTAAATTTTTGGCATATGTATCCTTTCAAATTGTGTTTCAATGAATGAGATATTATGTATGTTCACTGACAGCCTGCTTTTTTTTTCTCTAAGATATTGTCGTGATATTATATTGTTACAAATTAGAGATCTGCAGCATCTTTTTAAATTATAGGAACATCAAATACCATGATTAATTTAATCATTTCCTGATAGCTAGGAATTTCCATAGGCTGAATATGGCATTGTAAACAAATGAAGCAGAATAACAACTATCAGAATGTATTGTATGCTAGAATAAATATTACTTCATTAACTTTTATCTGTTATGTATCTATATGTGTATTGGGTTGCAATTTAGAATGTATTTCTTACTACAAATACTATTTTTAAAAAGTGTGGCAGTTGTCTACAGGAATTTCTTTTTCAGTTTTGAAAGAATACAAATAACCTTCTTGGATATTTGTAGGCACTTGTTTGTTTTTTTCTTTTAGGTTGACCTGCCAGTCATGAATTCCTTTGGGTTTTCTGACAAAGGATAGAGATTCCATCTAATTAAGTTGTCTCCCCCAAACCGCTAAGTTAAATGCTTCTCCTGGAGAGAAAAATGCTTATTCTGTCAGCTACATAAGCTTCACCCCAGCCACCCCAGGGGATTTGGGGCAGCAGAGCACCCCCACCTCAGGAACCACTGGTGGGGACCAGATCCAATCCATCTGCTCTCACTCACCTTCCTCGGGTACTTAGATGGGGCTGCTGTCACTGATGTCACATGCTGCTGCAGCTTCTGGGTGAACTGGTCCAGGTCATGGAAGAGGAATTCCATGGTCAGGACAATAAGTCTTCACCACTTGCAGTGTAGAACCAGAGTGGAGGCTCAGGGTGAGTGCCAACCAACTGTCTGGTTTAAAAGTAAATGTTTAGTAAATAAATGGAAAAACAACACTTGACTCAGTATGTGTTCATGCCAAGAATAAGCACATAGCTGCAACTATGGCTTCAATGTTATTAAATACAAAAAGTAAGCTTAAGTACACCGAGTTTTCCAGGGAAAATCCTCAAACAAGTTTAGCTTTTTCCCCTCAAACCATACAATTAAGTTTTGGACGTCAATGACTCAAACCAAATATTAGAGTAAAAACAAATAAAAAGTCACCCTCATCAAAAGAACAAAATGATAAGCCACAGACTGGGAGAAAATATTTGCAAACGACACACCTGTAAAGGACTGTTATCAAAATACACAAAGAACTCTTCAAACTCAACAGTCAGAAAACAACCTAATTGACAAATAGGGCAATGACCTTTTCAGACACCACACCAGAAAGACACACAGATGGCAAATAAGCATATGAAAATGTGCTCTACATCCTATGTCACAAGGGAAATGCAAATTGAAACAACTGAGAGGGAGCACCTGTGTGGCTCATTGGGTTGAGCATCCGACTTTGGCTCAAGATATGATCTCACAGTTCATGAGCTCAATCCCCACATTGCTGCTGTCAGCGCAGAGCCTGCTTTGGATTCTCTGTTCCCACTCTCCACCGTGCACTTCCCCTGGTCTGTCTCTCACTAATAAACATTACAAAAATAATAAAATAAAACAACACTGAGATACCACTACACATATTAGAATGACGGGAATGCAAAATGGTACAGCCACTTTGCAGACAATTCAAATGATCTTACAAAACTCTTCCCCTACAGTCCAATGATTATGCTCCTTAGTATTTATCCAAACAGTTGAACACTTTTATCTACACAAACACCTGTACATAGATGTTTCAAACAGTTTTATTCACCATTTCCAAAAGTGGGACTTAACTAAGATGTATGTTAATGGATGAATGGATAAGCAAACTGTGGCCTAGCTAACAATGGAATATTATTCAGGGCTGTAAAGAAAGAAGCTATCAAGCTCTGAAAAGACATGGAGGAAACCTAAACAGATTTTAAAAAGTGCAAGAAGCCAATCTGTAAAGTCTACATATTGTATCATTCCAACTATATGATATTCTAGCCAAGGCAAAATGGAGGAGACAGGGAAAAGGTCAGTGACTGCCAGGGCTTAGGGCAGAGGGAGGGGGAGGGATGAATAGGTGCAGCACAGAGGATGTTTAGGGCAGTGAAACTAGTGGGTATGATCCTATAATGGTAGACACATGTCATCATAAATGTGTCCAAAAACATAGAATGAACAACCCAAGAATCAAACCTAATGAAATCTATGGACTTTGGATGGTCATGATGAATCAATGTAAGTTCATTCATCTACTGTAATGAATATCCATCTCTGGTGGGAGACATTGATAGAGGGGAACTTATGCATATGGAGGGCAAGAGGCATATGGGAAATTTATGTACCTTTGACTCAAAGTTGCTGTGAACCTAAAATTGTTATTAAAAGAAAAAATCGGTGTGCCCAGGTGGCTCAGTCGGTTAAGTGTCTGACTTCGGCTCAGGTCATGATCTCACAGTTCATGGGTTTGAGCCCCATGTCGGGCTCTGTGCTGACAGCCAGCTCAGAACCTGGAGCCTATTTCAGATTCGGTGTCTCCTTCTCTCTGACTCTCCCCTGCTCACGCTGTCTCTGTCTCTGTCTCTCTCAGAAATAAATAAAACATTTAAAAAATTTTTTAAAAAAAGAAAAAAATCACAGAAAATTATCCTCAGACTTCTACTTCTTGAAAATCTCTGTTCTTAGTTCCATTTGTGTCTTCCCATGTTCTTTATGTACAGTCAAGCAAATCAGTATCTGTACCCCCTCTTATGCAAAGGTAACCAATCTGTATGCTAATTTTTACCTTAAAACAAGGTGAAATTCTGGGGATATGGTATAGGCATGTTTACTTTTACTAGACTGCCTCCTGTACCTAAATTGTTTATTTGTTGTTTCAGTTTTGGATTGAAATACAATCAACATACAGTGTTATATTATTTTCAGATGTACAGTATGAGGATTCAAAAATTCCGTACATTTCTCCGTGGTCCTCAAAATAAGTATACTCTCAATCCCCTTTATCTATTTCACCCATCCCTCACCCACCTTCACTCTGGCAACCACCATTTTGTTCTTTGTATTTCAGAGCCTGTTGTTTTGTTGGGGTATTTTTGTCTGTCTTTTTTGCCTTGTTCATTTGCTGTGGTTCTCCAACTGCACATATCAGAGAAATCATATGGTATTTTTCTTTATCTGACTACTTTCACTTAGAATTATATTCTCTAGTTAATAAATTGTTGTTTTACCAATTTCTACTTACACTTCCACCAGCAATGTCCAAGAATGTCTGTTTCCTGGGAGTCTTGCTGACAGTGTGATCAAACTTGTGCATTTTCTGTGTAGCTAGGAGGTGAAAATGACATCTTAATTAGTTTTCATCTGTATGAAATCAAAACACCAAAGCGTTTCCCTTAGTAGTTCCCATAACTGGACAGAGTACACTAGGACCTGACTCTTCCATTCATTTTTGAGCTTTTCTTATACTTGCTACTGTCCTTTTTCAAACTGCAATGAGTTAAAGCCCATTCAAGGGACTCTTCAGGCAGGCAATTTCATCTAAATACAACTGAATATTTTTGTTTCCATCCCTGTTTTGGTTCCATTTTAGTTTAGTTTAGGTTTTTGTTTTGATCCTTCTTAATGGTTTTTATTTCTGGAAAGACATTGGTTTTGACTTTGTATCAGTGATCCAAACTTTACATTTATAATAAATTTTCTGGTGTTTTTTATTATATGCAAATTATATTTACTTTAAGTTTCTCATTTTAATTGCAGTATAGTTACCATGCAACGTTGTGTTAATTTCAGTTGTCCAATAGAGTGAATCAACAATGCTATGCATTACTCAGTGCTTATCATGATAAATGAACCTTTTAATTCCCATCACGGAATTCACCCATCTGCCTCAGGCAACTCCCCTCTGGTAACCATCAGTTTATCCTAAATAGTAAAGAGTCTGTTTCTTGATTGTTTCTCTCTCCTTTTTTTGCCACCCTTTGTTTGTTTTGTTTCTTAAATTCCACACATGAATAAACTCATACTGTATTTATCTTTTTCTGACTGGCTTATTTCACTTAGCTTTATACTCTCTAGTTTCATCCATGTTGTTGAAAAAGCCAAGATTTCATTCTTTCAGGGGCGCCTGGGTGGCTTAGTCGGTTAAGCGTCCGACTTTCGCTCAGGTCAAGATCTCGCGGTTCGTGGGTTTGAGCCCCGCGTCGGGCTCTGTGCTGACTGCCAGCTCAGAGCCAGGAGCCTGTTTCAGAGTCTGTGACTCCCTCTCTCTCTGACCCTCCCCTGCTCACGCTGTCTCTCTCTGTCCTAGAAATAAATAAAAAACATTAAAAAAATTTTTTTAAAAAGATTTCATTCTTTCATTCTTTTTATGGATGAATAATATTATATTGTATTACACACACACACACACACAAACACACACACACACCACTTTTTTACCCATTCATACAAAAGACAATCTACTGAAAGGGAGAAGACATTTGCAAATGACATCTCTGATAAAGGAATTATATCCAAAATATATAAAGAACTCAACACCCCAAAACCTATAACAGATCTTAATTTTAAAGAGTGATGATATTTAAAGCAATACTTCTTAAGCTGTCATGAACCTGAATGACTTGTGGAAAGTGTCAATCATGCTGAATATACGCCAGTAAGCTCAGTCAGAACAGGGCCCAGAAGACATAATCAGGAGTGGGGTTTGCTCTAGTCACCTGAGTCCCTTGGCCCCTGCCCACCTGCTGGCTCTCATTACCCAACACTCCTGGTGCCAGAAGCTCTCAGAGTGTTGTGGAGAAGTCCCTGAGAGACAAATTTGAACTCTCTGACTAAAAATAACAAGCTTCATGGATCTCCACACAGATCAAGCATGAAAGTCAGCTTGGGATGTCCCTCATTTATTTGCATACTTTAAAGCCCACACTAATACCACACTAGTGAGGTGATCAACATAAGTGACTTTTCCACAGATGTTCAAAGTGTTCATAAGGGATGATTTGAAGACCATAAATCTTTCTACCGAAAGGGAAGGCCAGAAGGAAGTGTATTTTAATGCCATGTTTTCATCATCATTTTCATTCAATTCAGAAATGCTACCCTTTCAAAATTTAAAAACAAAACCATTTAGGGGCACCTGGGTGGCTCAGTCAGTTAAGTATCCGACTTCAGCTCAAGTCATGATCTCAGAGTCCGTGGGTTCAAGCCCCGCGTCAGGCTCTGTGCTGACCGCACAGATCCTGGAGCCTGATTCAGATTCTGTGTCTCCCTCTCTCTCTGCCTCTCCCCCCACTCACTCTCTGTCTCTCAAAATAAAATAAAGACAAAAAGACACTGCTAGGATTTTTTTTTAAAAAAAAATAAAAGTCTACTATTCAATTTCTAAACATATGGGGAAATTCTAGCTATCACTTCTTCATTTATCTAGGACATTTACAATTATGATCAAAGAACATCCTCTCTGGGTTTCATTCTTTTGAAATATATTTAGACTTGCTTTATGGCCAAACTATGGGAAAGGGGAGAGAGGGAAACAAACTACAAGAGACTCTTAACAATGGAGAACAAACCAAGGGTTGATGAAGGGAGGGAGGTGAGAGATGGGCTGGATGTGTGATGGGTATTAGGGAGGGCACATGTGATGACGATTAGATGTTGCCTGTAAGTGGTGAGTCACTGAATTCTACTCCTGAAAACAATATTGCACCCTTATGTTAACTAACTAAAATTTAAATTAAAAAACTATTAACTTTTTAAAAGATATCATGTATTCTTAAAAAGATGTGATACATCACAACAACAAAAGAAAAGATAAAAACCATATGATCCTGTCAATAGATGCAGAAAAAGCATTTGACAAATACAGCATCTCTTCTTAATAAAGACCCTAGAGAAAGTCGGGATAGAAGGAACTTACTTAAACATCATAAAAGCCATCTATGAGAAGCACTCAGCTATCATTATCCTCAACGGGGAAAAACCAAGAGCTTTCCCCCTGAGATCAGGAACACGACAATGATGTCCACTCTCACCACTGCTGTTTAACGTAGTGCTGGAAGTCCCAGCATCAGCCATCAGACAACAAAAGGAAATCAAAGGCATCAGAATTGGCAAAGAAGTCCTCAAACTTTCACTTTTCACAGACAACATGATATTCTATGTAGAAAACTGGACAGACTCCACAAGAAGCCTACTAGAACTGATCCAAGAATTCAGCAAAGTTGCAGGGTACAAAATCAACATGCAGAAATCGGTTGCATTTTTATACACCAACAATGAAGCAACAGAAAGAGAAATCAAGAAACTGATCCCATTCACAATTGCAGAAAAAAACCATAAAGTACCTAGTAATAAACCTAACCAAGGATACAAGAGATCTGTATGATGAAAACTATAGAAAACTTATGAAGGAAATTGAAGAAGATACAAAAAAACGGAAAAATATTCCATGCTCATGGATTGGAAGAATAAATATAGTTAAAATGTCATGACTACCCAAAGCAATCTACACATTCAATGCAATCCCAATCAAAACTGCACCAGCATACTTCTCAAAACTAGAACAAACTATCTGGAAATGTGTATGCAACCACAAAAGACCCCGAATAGCCAAAGTAATACTGAAGAATAAAACCAAAACCGGAGGTATCACCATCCCAGACTTTAGCCGTTACTACAAAGCTGCCATCATCAAGACTGTATGGTATTGGCACAAAAACAGACACATAGACCAATGGAATAGAATTGAGAACTCAGAATTGGACCCAAAAATATACAGCCAACTAAGCTTTGACAAAGCCGGAAAGAGTATCCAGTGGAAAAGACAGCCTCATTAACAGATGGTGCTGGGAGAACTGGACAGCAACATGCAGAAGAATGAAACTAGATCATTTTCTCACACCATACACAAAAATAAACTCAAAATGGATAACGGACCTGAATGTGAGACAGGAAACCATCAAAACCCTAGAGGAGAAAGCAGGAAACAACCTCCTTGACCTCCACTGCAGCAATTTGTTACTGGACACATCACCAAAAGCAAAAGAATCAAGAGGAAAAATAAACTATTGGGACCTCATCAAGATTAAAAGCTTCTGCACGGCAAAGGAGACAATCCATAAAACTAATAGGCAACCGACGGAATGGGAAAAGATAGTTGCAAATGACATATCAGATAAAGGGTTAATATCCAAAATCTATAAGGAACTCACCAAACTCCACACCTGAAAATCAAACAACCCAGTGAAGAAATGGGCAGAAGATATGAACAGCCACTTCTCCCAAGAGGACATCCAGATGGCCAACAGACACATGAAACGATGCTCAGCGTCCCTCCTCATCAGGGAAATACAAATCAAAACCACACTGAGATACCACCTCCCGCCGGTCAGAGTGGCTAAAATGAGCAAATCAGAGAACTCTAGATGCTGGCGAGGATGTGGAGAAATGGGCACCCTCCTCCACTGTTGGTGGGAATGTAAACTGGTGCTGCCCCTCTGGAAAACAGTGTCGAGCTTCCTCAGGAAAATAACAATAGAACTCCCCTATGACCCAACAGTAGCACGGCTAGGAATTTACCCAAGGGATACAGAAATGCTGATGCATAGGAGCACATGTACCCCAATGTTCATAGCAGCACTCTCCACAATAGCTAAAACATGGAAAGAGCCTAAGTGTCCATCAACAGACGAATGGATCAAGATGCTGTGCTTTATCTATATGATGGAATACTACATGGCAGTGAGAAAGAATGAAATTTGGCCATGTGTAGCAACGTGGATGGACCTTGAGGGTGTTATGCTGAGCGAAATAAATCAGGCAGAGAAGGACAAATATCATATGTCTGCACGTATAGAAGGATTAGGAGGAACTTAACGAAGGACCATGGGGGAGAAGAAGGGGAGAAATGGTGGGGGAGAGCGAGAGAGGCAAACCATGAGAGACTCTTGAATAGTGAGAAGAAACTGAGGACTGATGGGTATAGGGGAGGTGGAGGGGAGAGATGGGCATGGAGGGGGGCACTTGTGGGGATGAGCACTGGGTGTTATATGGAAACCAACTTGACAATAAACTATTTGTAAAATAAATAAATAAATACATTAATTAATTAATTAATTTTAAAAAACTAAAAAAAGAACGTATCCCCAGGCAGCAGAGTCCTACATAGGGCTCTGTGCTGGCAGCTCAGAGACTGAAGACTGCTTCGGATTCTGTGTCTCTCTTGCTCTCTGCCCCTCCCCCACTCAGTTTGTCTGTCTCTCTCTCCCTCTCAAAAATAAATAAACCTTAAAAATTCTTAATAAAATTTTATAAAGTGTAGAGACAGTTTATGGTTAGTATCTCACTTTGTTCTTTCTCATTTCTTTTTTAAAAATATTTTATTTTATTTGTGTGAGAGAGACAGTGTGGGTAGGGGAGGGTCAGAGAGAGAGGGAGACACAGAATCTGAAGCAGACTCCAGTCTGTGAGCTAGCTGTCAGCACAGAGCCCCACGCGGAGCTCGAACCCACAAACTGTAAGATCATGACCTGAGCTGAAGTCAAAAGCTCAACTGACTGAGCCACCCAGGCACCCCATGTTCTTTCTCATTTCTGAATAGCCTTTCTCAATAGTCTATTGAATATAAGAACAGTTTTCCATCACTCACTTGTAGATTCCAGAGGTCAGAGATGTGGCTTGTTTTTTGCTCCATTAGCACAGTGTGTAAACAAGATAACACAAGACAAAGGTCTGTTGAATGAATGTCTAATACAGAAGACAGTCTCTATATAAAGGATTGAACTATAGAACAGGCCCCATTTTCAAAAACACATTTACAAGAATACATATGCATCCTTCATGTTGCCCTCTGTTACATCAACCATGATTTCAAAAACAGAAACAAACACAAGGATGTACTATGAATACAGTCCTGGATTGGCAGGCCCATAGGAAACTAAAAATAATGCAGTTCTGATACATAGTTTTATGGTATTATGACTTGATACATGTAAATAGCTTGAGAACCTAAGAGAACAGAAAGTTACCAAACGCCCAAACTATCCATTCATGTATTCATTCATTCATACAACAAAGAAATGCTTAATCAGCTGCTATACATTCAAATGCCACGTGTCAGCCAATACACACTTGAAGCCTTTCCAATCCGTCAACTTGGTTTATATTCCTTCATTTTATATGACATTTATCTTCCCTCATTTACAAACACGTAAGTCTTTGTAGGGGCTTTTATCACATGTTGCAGAAATAGACGTAAACATAAATAGCACACAAACAGCAGACCTGGCTACTCAATCTTACCACTCACGCCCATCAAGCTTGAATAGCCACAAAGACCCTTGCAACACTCTGCTTCAGGCAGACACTAGTGGTCATGAGGGATAGCACCCAAAAGGAACCCTAGGGGTGCCTATTCTGGGTGGAAGAAAGAGCCCCAGCTTTGCAGTCAGACCACACTGTATTTGAATCCATGTAGCAGAAGAATAATCCGTGCCTGGTTACTCTGTCAGGTATAGATAATCCTACCCACTTTCTCTTTGGTAAGAGAGTTAAGTGGGTTAATATATTTGAAACATCTGGCCAGTGGGTTTTAAAACCCACTGGCTCGGGCTGCCAAGGCCCCGCTGGCTCCTGCGCCCGGCACACGCGTGCGCACAGCTCGGTGAGCCAGCAGCGGAGGAGCAGCCGGAGGCCTCCGCGCACCCTGTCTCCCAGTCCGGGCTCGGCCGCCCGGCCGCCACTGGAGCCGCTGCAGCCGCCTCTTGAGGTGCAGCCAAAGCTACTGCGGCTGCTTCCGGGGGCTGCGAGCAAATGTGGGGAGCGGCACGGGGCGGTCGTGGTCTGCTTCCACTGCTCTCTGTTCAGTCCGCTGTCGCCTCCAGCGCACCGCGCTCGCCGGGCCGGCCAGAGAGGAGCGCGTGTGGCCAGGCGTGGGGAGGATCAGCGGGGCCAAGTGCTTGGGTGCAGGGCTGGAGGGGTGCCGGGAGAGGCGGGGGCCGGTGAGCAGGGAGAGTCGGTCCGTCTGCGCCTCACCTCGTCGCCCTGCGCCCCCTCGCAGGATCCCTCTCACTTGTTCAGCTCACCGGGTGAGCTGGAGAGAGCGAAGCAACACACTTGTGGAAGGAAGGGAGGGCAGGAGGGGAGGGAGAGGAGGTGGGGGGTGGGCAGAGGAGGGAAGGGCGTGAGCTCAAGAGTGGCGGGGGCGCGGAAGAGGCGACTCTGATGTGGACAAGTTGGGGGGGCTGGGGGCCCTGAGCTAGGCTGGCCGGCGGGGGAGGAGGGAGCTTTGGAAGCCACCTGGGGCGAAGACACCGCTCGGGTTTCCCGGCTGGTGAAGGACAGCTGCGGAACTTGCTGCGCCCTCTCCTCGCAGGAGGCGTGGCTCAGACCTGTTTCCCGTGGCTCCGCCCTGGCCTTTTTCTGGCACGTGTGCCCGGGAGTTGCTGCTCGAATCTGCCCTCCAGGGAAGGGGGGACTCGGAGGGGCTAGGGACAGACTCAGTGGCCTCCACTCCATGTCAGACTGGGGTTCAGTCTCATCAAGTTCGCCCCTCCATGGTGCATGGGGCCGCCTCGCCCTGCCCTTCCCCCGACTGCGCCCCCCAGCCAGGCGCGCATCCAGGATGGTTCTACACCCTGGGACTTGCCTAGGACCAGGGCTGAGCTGGGAAGGCGGGGTGGCAAGCCACTGGCCCCGGGATAAGCACCCCCAGGAGAGGGCCTTGGAATGAACTGAATCAGAGAAGCGCAGGGGGTAGGGAGAGGCAGCAGTCCAGGCCGAGGCAGGGGCACGTCTCACTTCTCCGAAGGTCTTTCCTTGGGACTCTCCTAAGCCCCAGGACCTGCCATTTTCTGTCCCTCCAGGACTTCGGGGCATTCCCTGCGTTCCACGGGAGGGCACACCGCGGCGCCGCCGCCGCTGCTTGCGCAGAACTGGTGCCGCGCAACGCCTGGACACACCTAGCCTCAGCCACCCTCCCGCGCCTGGAGCCAGAGCGTGGGTCTCTGGAGACGACTAACCTCTGTGCACACGGAGGCCGTCAGACATCCTCACCCAATGTGGCTCAGTCCAGCCTTGCTTCCTTGGCCTCCAGCTGCCCGTAGCCCGTCAGCATTTCCAAATCTGCCCTTTCACGCAGCCATCCGTCGGCCCTCTCTCATTTCTCCCACTTATTTCCTCTGCTTGACTTTGACTCCGATAGCCCCCAAAACGGGATTTGCACCAAAGCTGCTACCCTGAATTTAGATCTCCACACGCCCCTGTGTTTTGTTGTTTTAATTACATTCCCTAAGTATATACTTTGCAGGTGGCTGGGCGATTGGCAGGAAAGTGATGTCTCCACCACCTCCACCCTCCATTGGGTTTCAGTCAGGGGCTTTTCGGTGCATTTTCAAAGCACCAAAAAGTTGCGCCACATATCAAATGACATAAGGCGTTCTCCTTAACTGAAAAAAAAAAAACATGGTGGGGAGGTGGTTATTGTACTCTATTGCAAGTTTTCTCAGAATGACAGGGAGTTTGGCTAGTTATGCCTTCTCTTGGAAGAATATCACCTACTGTCTTCCAAAAGACTAGCATGGAGTGACCCAAGTCCAGTAAAAAAGGAACCAGGTGAACACTGATCCAGCATATCCAGGGGTATGCCAGCCCTAGGAGACTCGTGGAATTATGGGCAGTATTATGTTCCAAACACACCTGGACAAGGTGTGAGATTCTTTATTCTAAATTCATCGGATCCATTGAATGAGATTCCCAAAATAGGGTAGTGGCATGTCTGTTGACCCACACCCACCACCACTTGTGTGAACCTTTACAAATACAAGCATTGGTGTGTGAGACCTAATGATAGCTGATTTTTATTTGATGCTTACAACATAGCCACTAAGCTTGTCTTTTCTAAAATCACCTCTTCAAAGATGCTCAAAGCAGTGCTTGGCATCTCATACAGTCTGGGAATAGTTGCTACACCACTTGAGTGACTGATCTCATTTAACTCTGTCTCCAGGTGACATTACCAGCCCCACACAACAGAGCAGAAACTGAGGCCCAAAGCAATTAAACCAGTTGCTCATAGTAGTACAGCAAAGAACACTATACAACTGGTGTTAGACCCAAGAAATATGACTCCTGGGTCTATGTTCTAACCATTGCAGGTAGTGCCTTCCTAAAATGGGCTTCCAAACTCTCTGTCCATCTTACACTGTATTATATATTTGTTTTTTTCCCATTTGCACACATTTCCCATCTGGCAAACTCCAGAGCGGAAAGGGCCCTTGACTCCTGCACCATCTCCCTGCACCTACAGCAGAGAGAAGCATGAGAAACACTACAAAAATACTTACAGGCTGTTTTCATTAACTTACTAAGCTCTCTTACACAAGACCGTTGGTGTTAAACTACCAGAAAAAAAGGAATACGTACAACAGGGACAGACAATGGAGTTTCTGCTGTTGGGACCATGCAGAGGGATTGGGATATTTCTGGGCATGAAATCAGAATGGGAAAGGACTGCTCCAGCAGACCTACCGAGGTCCAGGAAGCTGAGGCTCAGAGAGGTTAAGGGCTTTGTCCCAATGTCACATGATCAGTGAATGGAAAACCCAGGGCTGGGTGCAGAATGCCAGACTCCTAACCTCTGCTTTCCTACCTGCCCACCCCCACCACACCCCACCGAGGTACCCCCCAGGGAGCATGGGGGCCTGGAGTCTAGTGCAAAGGAAGAATAGGTCACAGACACTTCCCTGCAAGAGTTTGGGGTGTTCAGACACTTCTAAATTAGATTTTAAAAAGGAAACAAAATCTAAACAGAAAAGTTCATTATAGAATCTGTCTCCAATCTCTGTAACATATTGTCTGTCACCAGGACATGTGAGTCAGGTCCTTAGAGGAGACTCGCTCTGGCTGCTGTTCCTGGCTTTAATGAAAAGAGACTGCCCCCTGTTTATCACAAGGAGAGTGCAGAAAGCCTGCATCTGAGGACCTGATAGACCAACCCTCCATGGCTTGCTGGGAGCCACACCGGCCTCTCTGGATGGCAGCCACAGCAAGGAAATGGCAGTGTTTGCACAGCTCCTGCCATGAGAAAACTGGTATCTCTTTCTGCTACTACTGGCTCATGTTCGAAATGGGCCTGCTGGTATTGACCAGGCCTCACAATATTCCATATCAGACCGATATTCCTAACACAGATACCTCATAAGGAAAAGCATATTCCTGCCTTTACAAAAGAGATTTTAGATGAAAGCTCTGTGGATAATTGTCAAAAGCCTCTTCCTATAGACCTTGCAGGTCAAAGACAATTGAACCTGGCCCCAAGACAAAGAGCCTAATTTAGAGTTAAGGTACAGATAAGGACAGAACATAAGTTACTACATATATCTTTGCTAATTGGTGATGCATAGTAGTCCCTTCCTCAAGGCCTACATTCCACAAACACCCTCCCTTACACTGGCAGCTGGGAAGAGGATAGATAAGAGTAGCTAAAACATAAACCAAGATGCAAAGACTGACAAATTTATGGCCCCCAAGGTGCATGCACATTCAGCATCAAGGAAAAGGCTTGCTCAAGAAACTTAGGAACAAGCCTAATATACATTCTTCCTCTTGTGATTAAAAATTGTCTAGAGGCCTACCCATGCAAAATAAGCTAAGTTTGTTAGTATCTTAATCTGGGGGACTGATGTCAAGAATATGGGAAGGTTCTGCAAGAATACTTTTATAAAGCCTGTTTCTGTACACCTTCCACTGATCAAAGCATCTTATTACAAATAATTCGCCCCTGTAAAAATTCTATCTTCTGATGTCATGTTATTGTTGAACCTTTAAATAAAGACACCAAAACCGACAGGACGGAGATGCCTGCCTGGTGATCAGAAAGAATCTTGGGGCTCTCTCACTCTCTCTCTCATCGACAATGTCGATCCTTCAGGGACCCCTGGACCTGCTGTAGCCGGCCTCCAGCAACGGGTTCTTTGCCAGATCCCAAACTTTAAACCTGCTACCCCTGTGAGGTTCACCCAAACCAAATTCCCTTACTATTCCGGCCTGCCCCTCTGGAATATTGCCCACACATATTTCACAAGACTTTGAACAATATGTACAAGAAAGGGGGAATCAGGTTCATTTTACTCTTTAAAGGAAGAAAGTCACTTTCCCCTGGGTATGTCATTCAGTAAATAGAGTCACTGCCTCCTAATGGATGTGCAATTCTTGAGAACATATCCACATTTAGAATACATGGTTCAGGGTTCCTGGTGGGGAGGGGTGCAGTGTGTGTGTGAGGGGGTGGTTATTAACTTCTTCATTAAAACACTTGTCAAGTTCATAGAAGATGAACTGTCATCCTCAAAGACCACCCCCCACCACTACCCAAATGAATTAATGCAAATGTGTTGAAATTAAAATACAACAATGAAATAAATAATAATTTTATTTCATATTTATTTAATAATTTTCAATAAAATAATGAAAGTGCTTTCTATGAAAGAGATGATGACATTATTATTTACAACACAGGCACTTTTAATATCTAAAGAGAATCTTGTTTGCTCTAGGCTTAATGATGTCAGTCTGCAGCACAGTTTGCAAGGAGCCCACAACCATACTCCCCAACAATTAGGGGGAAGGAGTGATGTTACAAAGGAGGTTTGCTCACCAGGGCTTGGGGCCCCTGTCTGTCTAGGTGCAACTCCACAAATTAGACTATTTGTGTTGTGGCCCTCACCGGAAAGCATTGATTGTTAATAGTCCTCATCAGGTGGCTTTTAGGGTTTCAGAAAGGTTCTTAGTGACTGTTCGCCTTGAGGAAAAAGAACATAGGTGACACAGAAGCTGTTGGTTTGAAACCATAAGAGCTACCCGCCGGGGCTGAGGGAAGGGAGGTGAGATCAAAACTGGACCCCCATATACAGAGGGCAAGGAGAGACCAAAGAAGAAGGCAGATGTCTCCAGATGGGTGGGTGGTGGGGGTAATAAGCAAGGGGTCTTACAAGGCCCTCCCTGGGCCCTGCAAGAGAAGTGGATATCTGTACCTGCCTGCCAGAATCTGACACATTTATATTACACAGAGCCCTCCATATAACTCCAGATGGTTTTCACAACACTTTGCTCTCTCAAAGCTACATCCTTAAAGCAGACTCATAGTGTCCGGATAGTGGCCAGAATATACATTGCAAGGACAGGGGAGGGGGTGATGAGCCTCCAATTGCCCACCTCTAGCTCGGGCTAGAAGTCACGTCCCCTTGATGACTTTCTCCAACAGAAGCCAAAATGTGGCTACACCTTGCCATGCCGGAGCAACACTCTGATTTGATATATTTGATTCTCTTGTTCTGAAAAGACAAAGGAAACTACAGGGGAAGTGAAGTGAGTCTAAAGTTTGGTTCCCCCAGGCTATAATAAGTGAGATGATTTTTGGTGGTACCCAAATATGTTTTCTAAGTAATTTTATATTTATTTTAATATGTTTCAGAAAAAAAAAACAATGAAATGTCGAACACTTGGCATCATGGGCAGAAACATTTAAGGTGCCTATCCATTGAAAGGCCATTTAAGAAGAAGAATAAATACATTATAGTTGTTTATTAATAAAATACAAATAAAGAAAATAAGATGAAGTGTCTGGTGTTTAGAAAACGTGAGTTTTGGTATGAGGACAGGGCTTCTCAGCTTCAATGTTACCGACATTTTCTTTAATGTTTATTTTTAGTTTTGAGAGAGATACAGAGTGTGAACAGAGGAAGGGCAGAGAGAGAGGAAGACACACACAGAATCTGAAGCAGGTTCCAGGCTCTGAGCTGTCATCACAGACCCTGACAGAGGCTCAAACTCAACCAGCTGAGCCACCCAGTGGTTCAGTGCTATTGATACTTTTGCCCCAGTGCTATTGACATTTTAGAGTGGATCATCCAGTGATGGGGGAGCTGATGTGGGGGGTTGTCCCATGCATGGTAGAAGGTTCAGCAGAATCCCTGGACTCTACCCACTAGATGCCAGTAGCACTTCCCAGCTACCACAACCAAACACTGTGGACAAGCAGAGATTGCAAAATCGATTGAGAACTGCCAATTCTAGCCCACGTTTAAATCCTAGTTCTTTTTATGGGGCGCCTGGGTGCCTCAGTTGGTTAAGTGGCCGACCTCGGCTCAGGTCAGGATTTTGCAGTTCGTGAGTTCGAGCTCCATGTTGGGCTCTGTGCTGACAGCTCAGAGCCTGGAGCCTGCTCCTGATTCTGTGTCACCCTCTCTTTCTGAGCCTCTCCCGCTCATGCTCTGTTTCTCTCTATCTCAATAAAGAAATGAATAAAATTAATAAATCCTAGTTCTTTCTCGTATAAGGTTTATGACCTCAAATGAGACACTTAACCTCTCTAAGTTTGTTTCCCTATCTATAAGATGTAGATATGAATGGTGCTTTCCTGGGCGACCTGGGTGGCTCAGATGGTTAAGCCTCTCTGACTCTTGATTTTGGCTCAGATCATGATCTCATGGTTTATGGGTTCAAGCCCTGTGTGACAGTGTAGAGCCTACTTGGAATTCTTTCTCTCTCTGCCCCTCCCCCATGATCTCTGAATAAATAATAACATTTTTTAATATTTTTTATTTATTTCTAGGAGAGAGAGAGAGACAGCATGAGCAGGGGAGGGTCAGAGAGAAAGGGAGATACAGACTCAGAAATAGGCTCCAGGCTCTGAGCTGGCAGTCAGCACAAAGCCCGACGCGGGGCTAAAACCCACGAACCGCGAGATCATGACCTAAGCGAAAGTCGGATGCATAACCGACTAAGCCACCCAGGCACCCCAGTAACTTTTAAAAAAAGAATGATGCTTTCCCCAGGAATATTAGAAACACTGCATATCTTTTGTAGAGAACTTAGCACGATGAAATAGAACTTTGGCAGTGCTTAGTAAAGGGTCACTCTTATGACGGGAATCCTGCAGGAGCCTAGTAGGTGTCAGGCACTGCCCTGAGTGCTGGGGAGACAGAAGGCTGAGACAAATCCTTGCTCTCCAGGATCTCAGATCCCCAGGGCAAAATAGA
Organism: Hyaena hyaena; assembly: GCF_003009895.1. Taxonomy (NCBI): domain Eukaryota; kingdom Metazoa; phylum Chordata; class Mammalia; order Carnivora; family Hyaenidae; genus Hyaena; species Hyaena hyaena. The sequence goes on from NW_024082526.1 coordinate 52,970, forward strand.
ATATAGAGGCAGGGCAAGCTTCCTGGGCATGCGGACTGTGCAGCCTTAGTGTCCCATGCTCAGGAGGGTCCCTGCTTTGTCTGCTGCTCTGCTGTTGCCTTGAAACTCTTGAATGATTTACAAACATGGGGCCTCACCAATTCTGCAGCCAGTCCTCGATGTAGAGGATGCAATTCTGGCATAATGAGAGGTCAAGTGTATGGGAACTTAGAGGAGGATGTTTCAATCCACCTACACAGAAAAACGCTTCTCAAAGATGTTGACATCCTCGCAGTCCTAGGTTGCATGGATGTAAGCATTCTCAGCAACTTAGCAAAAATTGTTTTTCTAAAAAAAAATTTAAAAAAAATTGTTTCTCTACGTAGGCTTTCAGCCTAACATGGAGTCCAATGCTAGTTTCGAACTGGCAACCCTGAGATCAAGACCTGAGCTGAGATCAATTTTAACCAACGGAACCACCCAGACACCCTCCCATAGCGGGAAGAATTTTGGTAGATTCTTTTTAAAAATAGATCTCAGGGTGCTTGGGTGACTCAGTCATTTAAGTATCCAACTCCTGACGTTGATTCAGGTTATGATCTCACAGTTCCTGAGATTGAGCCCCACATGGGGGTTTGCACTGACAGCGTGGAGCCTGCTTGGGATTCTGTCTCTCCTTCTCTCTGTCCTTTACACGCTTGCTCTCTCTCTCAAAATAAACTAGGAAGAAAGAAAGAAAGAAAGAAAGAAAGAAAGAAAGAAAGAAAGAAAGAAAGAAAGAAAGAAAGAAAGAAAAGAAAGAAAGAAAGAAAAGAAAGAAAGAAAGAAGAAAAGAAAAGAAAGAA
>NW_024082526.1:54028-93035 GCF_003009895.1 Hyaena hyaena
CCATTTGGGCTGCTGTAACAAAATGCCATACACTGTAAATGTTTGTAAATAGTAGAAATCTATTTCTCACAGTTCTGGAAGCTGGCAAGATCAAGACGCAAGCAAGTATGGACACACTCTGGTAACAGCGCATTGAATACGTAGATTACTTTGGGAAGTATTGACGTTTTAACAATATGTGTTCTTCCTATCCAGGAGCATGGAATATTTTTCCTTTTTGTGTGTCTTCTTCAATTTCTTTCATAAGCTTTCTATTGTTTTCAGTGTATAGATTTTTCGCCTTTTTGGTTAGATTTATTCCTAGGTATTATATGTGTTTTGGTGCAATTGTAAATGGGATTTTGACTCCTTGATTTCTCTTTCTGTTGCTTCATTGTTGGTGTATAGGAATGCAACCGACTTCTGTGCATTGATTTTATATCCTGCAATTTTTTCAGAATTCATGGATCAGTTCTACAAGCTTTTTGGTGGAATCTTTTGGGTTTTCCATATAGAGTATCATGTCATCTGCAAAGAGTGAAAGTTTGACCTCCTCCTGGCTGATTTGGATGCCTTTTATTTCTTTGTGTGGTCAGATTGGTGAGGTTAAGACGTCCACTACTATGTTGAATAACCATGGCGAGAGTGGGCATCCCTGTCTTATTCCTGACCTTAGGGGGAAACTCTGTTTTTCTCCATTGCGGAAAGTATTAGTGTTGGGCCTTTCATATATGGCTTTTATGATCTCTCTTTTTTAAAAATATTTTTATTTATTTCTAGGAGAGAGAGAGACAGCGTGAGCAGGGGAGGGTCAGAGAGAGAGGGAGATACAGACTCCGAAATAGGCTCCAGGCTCTGAGCTGGCAGTCAGCACAAAGCCCGACGCGGGGCTTGAACCCACGAACCGCGAGATCATGACCTAAGCGAAAGTCGGACGCTTAACCGACTAAGCCACCCAGGCGCCCCTGGCTTTTATGATCTCGAGGTTTGATCTTTCCATCCCTACTTTCTTGAGGGTTTTTATCAAGAAAGGATGCTATATTTTGTCAAATGTTTTCTCTGCATCTATTGAGAGGATCGTGTGGTTCTTGTCCTTTCTTTTATTTATCTCATGATTCACATTGATTGTTTTTGCGGATACTGAACCAGTCCTGCATCCCAGGTATAAATCCCACTTGGTCGTGGTGAATAATTTTTTTTAATGTACTGTTGGATCTGGTTGGCTAATATCTTGTTGAGTATTTTTGCAACCATGTTCATCAGAGAAATTGGTCTATAGTTCTTGCCTCTAGTGGGGTCTTTGTCTGGTTTTGGAATCAGGTAATGCTGGTTTCATAAAGAGTTTGAAACTTTTCTTTAAATTTCTATTTTTTTGTAACAGCTTCAAGAGAATAGGTGTTATCTCTTCTCTAAATATTTGGTAGATTTCCCATAGAAAGCCATCTGGCCCTGGACTCTTGCTTTTGGGGAGATTTTTGAAAGACTAACTCGATTTCTTTACTGGTGATGGGTCTGTTCCAATTTTCTATTTCTTCCTCTTTCAGTTTTCATAGTTTATATGTTTCTAGGAATTAGTCCATTTCATCCAGATTGCCCATTTTATTGGTGTGTAATTGCTCATAATATTCTCTTATTATTGTTTGTATTTCTGCTGTGTTTGTTGTGACCTCTCCTTTTTCATTCTTGGTTTTACTTATTTGGGTCCTTTCCTTTTTCTTTTTGATCACACTGTCTAGTGGTTTATCAATTTTCTTAATTCTTTAAAAAAACCTACTTCTGGTTTCATTGATCTGTTCAACTGGTTTTTTTTGGGGGGAAGGGATTTTTATAGCCTTGATTTCTGCTCTAATATTTATTATTTCCGGTCTTTTGCTGGTTTGGGGTTTTATTTGCTGTTCTTTTTCCAGTTCGTTGAGGTGTGAGTTTAGATTATTTATCTGAGATCTTTCTTTCTTCTTTAGGAAAACCTAGATTGCTATATATTTTCCTCTTATGACCGCCTTTGCTGTGTCCCACAGGTTTTGGGTGTGGTGTTATCATTTTCATTGGCTTCCATGTACTTTTTAATTTCTTCCTTAACTTCTTGCTTAGCCCATTCATTCTTTAGTAGGATGTTCTTTAGTCTCCAAGTATTTGTTACCTTTCCAAATTTTTTCTTGTGGTTGATTTCGAGTTTCATAGCATTGTGGTCTGAAAATATGCACGGTATGATCTCAATCTTTTTGTATTTATTGAGGGCTGATTTGTGTCCCAGTATGCGATCTATATTGAAGAACATTTCATGTGCCCTAGAGAAGAATGTATACTCCGTTGCTTTAGGATGAAATGTTCTGAATAGAACTGTTAAGTCCAACTGGTCCCGTGTGTCATGCAAAGTCATTGTTTCCTTGTTGATTTTCTGTTTAGATGATCTGTCTATTGCCGTAAGTGGGGTGTTGGTGTCCCCTACTATTATGGCATTATTATCAACTATTTTCGTTATGTTTGTGATTAATTGATTTATATATTTGGGTGCTTCACATTTGGAGGATAAATGTTTACAATTGTTAGGTCTTCTTGGTGGATAGACCTCTTCATTATGATATAATGGCTTTCTTCATTTCTCACTACAGTCTTTATTTTAAAATCTAGGTTGTCTGATATAAGTATGGCTACTCTGGCTTTCTTTTGTCTACCATTAGCATGATAGATGACTCTCCATCCCCTTACTTTCAATCCGAAGGTGTCTTAGTAAAATGCGACTCTTGTAAACAGCATATAGATGGATCTTGTTTTCTTATGCATTCTGTTACCCTATGTCTTTTGATTGGAGCATTTAGTCCATTGATGGTTAGAGTGAGTATTGAAAGATATTAATTTATTGCCATTATATTTCTTGTAGAGTTCGAGTTTCTGGTGGTGTTTTCTTGTCCTTTCTAGTCTTTGTTCTTTGGGTCTTTTTTCCCCTATCTTTTCTCCCCTCAGAGAGTTCCCCTTAAAAATTTCTTGCAGTGCTGGTTTAGTCATGAACTCCTTTAATTTTTATTTGTCTGGGAAACTTTTTTTTTTTTTTACAAATAGTTTATTGTCAAGTTGGTTTCCATATAACACCCAGTGCTCATCCCCACAAGAGCCCTCATCCATGCCCATCACCCCTCCTCCCCCACACACCCATCAGTCTTCATTTTGTTCTCAGCTTTCAAGAGTCTCTAATGGTTTGCCTCTCTCCCTCTCCCCCACTATTTCTCCCCTTCTTCTCCCCCATTGTCCTCCATTAAGTTCCTCCCAATCCTCCTATACATACAAACATATGGTATCTCTCCTTCTCTGCCTGACTTATTTCGCTCAGCATAACACCCTCAAGTTTCATCCATGTTGCTACACATGGCCAGATTTCATTGTTTCTCATTGCCATGTAGTATTCCATGGTATAGATAAACCACATCTTCTTGATCCATTCGTCTGTTGATGGACACTTAGGCTCTTTCCATGTTTTGGCTATTGTGGAGAGTGCTGCCATGAACATTGGAGTACATGTGCCCCTATGCATCAGTACTCCTATATCCCTTGGGTAAATTCCTAGCAGTGCTATTGCTGGGTCATAGGAGAATTCTACTGTTAATTTTTTGAGGAACCTCCACACTGTTTTCCAGAGGGGCTATACCAGTTTACATTCCCACCAACAGTGTAGGAGGGTGCCCATTTCTCCACATCATCGCCAGCATCTAGAGTCCTCCGATTTGCTCAATTTAGCCACTCTGACTGGCGTGAGGTGGTATCTCAGTGTGGTTTTGATTTGCATTTCCCTGATGAGGAGGGATGCTGAGCATCGTTTCATGTGTCTGTTGGCCACACACCCGAGAAACAAACAATCCAGTGAAGAAATGGGCAGAAGATATGAAAAGACACTTCTCCAAAGAGGACGTCCAGATGGCCAACAGACAGACCCTCCCCTTTCAAGGCAGAGGATAGACAGGTTGCATCTACCTCAAGGGGAGATAACTTCATATCTGGAGCCACTACAAAGCAAGAAAGCTAACAGTCAAGCCAGGGCGGCTTCCCAGAGGTGGCAGCAGGTGTCAGGGTTTACTTGGGCTGCAGCAGAGTTACTGAAGCTATCTGGAGCCCTGACCCATCCCAGACAAGAAGAGGCCCAGGGGCACATAAAAGTGGCAAGTGACTTGGGCCTGGGTAGGATCCAGGATAAGGAGGAATTGAGAGAGGACTGCGTAGCTGAGGCTATTTTTACCTCGACCTGTGCAAATAGAGGTGTGGGCTGGTCCGGCCAGTTCTTCCCCTTCCCTAATGCCTGGCAGCTCCCACTGGGTTGGGAGACAGAGAGGAGGGATGGGAAGAGGAAAAACAGATGTGAGAACTGACCCCAGGGGCCCAGGGGCTCCCATAGAGGGCCTGTGAACTCAGAAACTAACAGTCTTCCTCCCAGTAGCCAGCCACACACTCCCACTGGCAAGCAGTGTAGATTGGGGCCGGAATCAAAGCCATGGGTCAGCCTGGGGTCAGAAATTAGGCTGGTACTGAGGCCTATCATCAGGTACACACCATCCTGGGGTCATGGGTCACTGGGCTGGGGCCCATGATCAGTATCAAAAGTAAGTTTGGGTCAAGACCCATGATAAGGGAAAGAGGTCAGACTGGGGGAGGGATCAGTCTGTGGTCATGGTTAATTCTGGGTAGAGGCCCAGGTTCATGGTTAGGGATCAGCCTGTGGTCAACTGTCAGATCCGGCCTAGAGTCAGGAATAGGTCTAAGCAGGAAAGGCCTAGAGGAGTTCCATTCTCTTGCTTACCAACTTTCACTGACACCCACTCTTGGACTATCATCCCAAGCAGAGGCCCCCAGAAGTCTTCCCAGAGGAGGCAACTGACATCAATTCAAACCCAATGGCAGGACAAAGTCACCCCTGAGCAATGTGTGGAGGACCCCATTCCTAGCAGGAGGAACAGCCCAGGCAAAGGCATGGAGGCATGAAAAGAATGGTGTTCTGGAAGGCTTGGGTGGGGTGGGACCAGCCTCCAAGGCCAGGATAAGGAGGGGAAAGAAAGGTTTCCCTCAGAAGCGGGAGAGGGCTACATTAGAACCTGGGGTGCCTGGGCAGCTCAATCAGTTATGTGTCAGACTCTTGGTTTTGGCTCAGGTCATGACCTCACGGTTTATGGGTTCGAGCCCTCATCGGGCCCCAAGCTTGACAGTGCACAGAGCCTGCTTGGGATTCTCTGTCTCCCTTTCTCTCTTTCTCTCTGACCCTCCTCTGCTCACTTGGGGTCTCAAAAACAATAAATAAACTTTAAAACAAAAAGGAACCTGGAACACAAAGGACAGCAGTTGCTATGGGGTTGGGGAAGAATCATTCATTCATTCATTCATTCATTCATTCTGTAAGTATAAATAGAAGATTTACTGAGTGCCGGGCAGCATTCCAGGGACTTCAGATACCTTGGGAACAAAGCACCTGAAAATCCCTGCCCTCGGGCAGCTTCTGTTCCAGCAGGGAGAGAGAGAGACAATAAAATGTAATAAAGTAGATTAAGGAATATTTAAGGGCATAGCAGCTGCGAAGGTGGTAAATGCATGGGGGAAAGTGTAGATGCAGGTGAGGGGCCAGGTGTTGGCGGGGGTGGGGGACGGACAGCAGTTTGCAGTATTCAGTACAGATACCTGAGGGAAAGCATTGCCAGCAGAGGGAACAGCCAGTGCAAAGACCAAAGACCTAAAAGCAAGAGTTGGCCAGCAATGATTTCTTGGAAAGGCAAGGAGTCCGGTGTGACAGAAGACAAGACTAGAGGGCAAGGGGACAAGGATCCATTAGCCCTCACTGCAGGTCCACAGGCACTTGAACTGAGGAGCGACAGGATCTCAGTTATTTTTTTTTTTTTTTTGTAATCTTTACTTATTTGTGAGGGGGGGAGGGGAAGAGAGGAGACACAGAATCTGAAGCAGGCTCTAGGCTTTGAGCTTTCAGCACATGGGGCTCAAACTCACAAAGTAAGAGATCATCACCCGAGCAGAAGACAGACACTTAACTGACTGAGCCACCCAGGCACCCCAGATCTCACTTATATTTTAAAATAATCAGCCTTGGAGGAGAAGTTAAATAACACCACAGAGATACAAACAGGAAACTCGGATTGTGGGAAGCTAGCACACAGGACCAACCCAGTTTCTTCAAAAGAGAGTTTGAAGGGTGAAGAGACATGCAGCGCACCCCTGTATTAAATTCCCGTGTGTGAACTTGATTTAAACAAACAACTGGGGTTTTTTAAAGCAGTTCTTAGGCAAAGAATGACAAATTTTAACAACCTGAATATTTACCGTTATTAAGGAATGGAGCTATAGATGGAAAATGATATTGTGTGATAATGCTATGGCAGTCATTTTCTTTTCTTTGACTCCTTATCCTTTGGAGATACATATGAGATATTTACAGATAAAAATTGCCTCCAAATGATTGAGGTTGAAGTGGGGACACAGGGAATGAACTAAGTGATTTGGAAGCAAGAGTGCCCATTATATTATTTTATCCACGTTGTATATTTTGTAGCCCTTCTTAATAAATTAAAAGACAATAATCACCAACCTGGCTGCTGAGATTGGAGAGTGGGGGGCCAGGAGGAAGCCAGAAGTTATGAGGAAGCTACTGTCCTGAGCAGGAAAGGGATGAGATGAAGATGAACTGACCCAGGAAGGGAGGGGCAGAGCAGGGAGGGGCTTGCCAGAGAACTTTCCCTGGGGAGACATCCCCCTGGCTCCTGCATTTGGTTTTCCCCTCTGGCCTTGCTCATTCCTTTCCTCCCTCGCTCCCAAATTTCTTTCCTCTGCCCCCTCCCTCCCATCTCTGCTTCTTCCACTTTCTATTTCCCACCTCTCTTCTCCAGAGAGCATCTCCCTGGCCTGGTTCCTGGCCCTATGCAGGGGTCCCACTCCACAGGTATACCTCCATAGTGGGGTTGCCAGTCACCACCTCTCTGCGGCCTCCCAGACCTGTTCTCTCCATGCTGAGGGCTACCTTCTCTACCTTACTAAATAATGAATGGGCCAATCAGACAATTAGAGAAGAAATAAAAAAATATATGGAAACAAATGAAAATGAAAATACAACAATCCAAAATCTATGGGATGCTGCAAAGGCAGTCCTAAGACGAAAGTACATTGCACTCCAGGCCTATTTCAAGAAATTAGAAAAAGCTCAAGTGCAAAATCTAACAGCTCACCTAAAGGAACTAGAGGCAGAGCAACAAGAGCACCCTAAACCCAGTAGAAGAAGAGAAATAGTAAAAATCAGAGCAGAAATAAACAACATAGAGACCAAAGAAACAATTGAACAGATCTGTGAAACCAAGAGTTGGTTTTTTGAAAAAAGAAACAAAATTGACAAACCTCTAGCCAGGCTTCTCAAAAAGAAAAAAGAGAGCACCCAAATAGACAAAATCATGAACGAAAATGGACTTATTACAACCAACCCCTCAGAAATACAAGCAATTATCAGGGAATACTATGAAAAATTATATGCCAACAAATTGGACAACTTAGAAGAAACAGACAAATTCCTAAACACACACTCACTACCAAAATTCACATGGGAAGAGATAGAAAATCTGAACAGACCTATAACTAGTGAAGAAATCGAATCAGTTGTCAAAAATCTCCCAACAAATAAGAGCCCTGGACCTGATGGCTTCCCCGGGGAATTCGACCAGACACTTAAAATAGAATTAATACCCATTCTTCTCAAGCTATTCCAAAAAATAGAAATCGAAGGAAAACTTCCAGACTCATTTTATGAAGCCAGCATCACTTCATAAATGATGATCTGGCTGATTCCCAAGCCAGACAGAGATCCAGCAAAAAAAGAGAACTACAGGCCAATATCCTTGATGAATACGGATGCCAAAATCCTCAACAAGATCCTTGCAAATCGAATCCAACAGCACATAAAAAGCATTATCCACCAAGATCAAGTGGGATTCATTCCTGGGTTACAGGGCTGGTTCAGTGTTCACAAATCAAACAATGTGATACATCACATCAACAAAAGAAAAGATAAAAACCACATGATCCTGTCAATAGATGCAGAAAAAGCATTTGACAAAATACAGCATCCCTTCTTAATAAAGAGCCTAGAGAAAGTCAGGATAGAAGGAACTTACTTAAACTTCTAGGTTTCCTCCAAAGAAGAAAAGCTGTTTCTGCAAGAGCTACTTTCCCTCCTCAGAACGGTCCCCTCAGTCGTGCTGGCCCAGCTTGGCAGACACGGAGTGGGGGGCCCCCTGGCAAGGAGATCATGACCTGGGGTTCTCTGTTCTCTTTCCTGGAAAGGAGTCTTCTCTTGGGCACGATCTCTCCCCACCAAGCAGGGTTACAGCTAGGAGGGGGCTGACCCTGGCAAGAGGAGGAGAACGGGAGGACCTCCCTGGGATTCCCCGAGACTGCCTTGCTTGAACAGCTCTGAACTCCCTGCCTTTACCCACTGGCTCCCTACCTTGAGAAAGGAATTGTGGTCTGTACTGGGAAGCTGGACCCTGGACACAAAACCCCCGACCCAACCAAGATTCTCTGGCCCCAAAGCCTCTGCAGCATGAAGACTGGACTAATGAGAGTCTTGGCATCAATCAGTGAGGCACAAGCCTGGAATAGGAGGAAGGGGCTCCCTTATACTTTCCCAGCACAAGCCCCTTGGGAACCCAAGAAAGTGGGAGGTCGTATTGTCTGCCAACCTGGTGTGATGACAGTATACAGTCGATATTAATTGTAATTCTAAAACAGTAAAGACAAGCTGTATTTCTTGGACCTGGGAGTTTGTGAACTGAGAGTCCCACCCACATGAAAGGGAAGGCAGGGAAGGGAATCCAGGGCTTCTGGCTCCAGTAAGACCCCAGCCTGGGCGTGCCAGACTGCAGATCGCAGACCGCGGTCCCTGCCCAGCAGCCGGGCAGCAGGCTCCTTCACAGCCTGTGGGCAGCCAGCAGGGTCTCTGCCCCTCTCACAAAGTCTTGATAACCCTGAAATAGTTGTTTCCACAGGAAGGGTCCCCCCACCCCCACCGCATGTTCAGAAAAATCAGAGGGCAGAGCCTGGGTTGATGTTCTGATAATAATCATAGTAATAAGATGATAATAAGATGCATTTAAGGAGGATGGCTGTACATCTGTGGGGGTTGTTAGGCTGTAAAGATCCCAGGGGGCTCTTTGCTAGACTTCTGTGGCTGTGGACTGGAAGAGGGACCATAGACAGGCCCTCCTCACCTAGCCCAGGTCCCTTGCTGTCTGCCCAATCTTCAACCACAGCCCCAGTCCTGGGGCCCACCCTGCAGTCTGGAAGTCACACGGTGGCTGCTGTAAAGGGCCCAGGTCAGACCCTAGGTCCTGTTGACGGTGAAGAGGAAGTCAGCCAGATGCTTTCACCCCAGCCCTTCAAGGACCAGGACGATGGGTGTGCCTGGCTTTTTCCAGGCCTCGGTTGTGCTCTGTCTTTTCTGCCCATGACAGGCCCATCCCCTCCGGGAAACAGCAGCCTCCATATCACTGGCCAGGGTTTTCTATCCCTGTCTCAGCTCCCACCTGGCAGGTAAACTTGCCTCGGCAGAAACATCTGCTGGGCCCAAGTGCCCTCACCTCAGCAGACGATGGCTTGCAGTGTCCTGTCTGAGGCACGACACACCTGGCTGGACCGGTCCCCACTGCAACAGCCATACTTTGCCTCCCTTGTCCCAAATTTTGCTTCTGTGTTGATATATGAACATGAATTAAACATTAAATTGATATGTTAAAATAATTCATAAAATTACATATTTACTAATATCCATTAAGTTATAAAATGGGACTACAGTCTTCTTCACTTGTGTTCTCCATGCTTTGTTTTAATATCAGCATTATGAGACCTCATAAAGTATCTTGGAAAACAGTCTGTCTTCTTTGTGGCTGTTGAGCAGTTTGATTACATAAAAATCATCTGTTCCTTAAAGGTTTTAGAATTCTCCTATAATAATCCCAAACATCTCAATAGACTGAAAATTCTAATAAAATGAATTATTTCTCTTACATTTTCCATCTTAATTCTCCATTCACATGGACAATGGTGATTAACGTTCCTCATTATTCCTGATATGTGAGTCTATGTTTTTATTTACCATGTATTCTTGTCTCTACCCCTCCCTCCCTGTACATACAATCTTTTATCGAATTGGTAGAGTTTTCTTTGTTTCATTTTTCCTTCCTCCTTGCTGTTTAGAACTTACATAGAAGCTCTATTTTCTTTTCAACAAATACCCTTAAATTTTTAACACACACACTATCCTCTCATGGCATCGATTGTGTTACTTACTTATTCCCCCTGTCTGTTTTGTTCCACCCACATTAGGTGGGTGCCCCTAACTCCACCTCCCAACACATGCTGGCCAAGCTATGCTCTGAGACATGCCGCTGGGAGCAGGTATGCCCATTCACAAGGATACACGCTTGCATGCCCTTATCCATAGGCACACTCATATGCGTGCACACACAAAGACATTGCAGTAAACATTTGGCCAAGAGACTGTGGCTGCTGTGAGAGAGTAAATGTGGAGTCCTCCCCTCTAGAGTCTCCCAGAATCACCACACCATGACCCACAAGCCAGGCTGCACGATGACAGACTCTTGACCCCTGAACTGAACGGATCTTTGGGATTTTGAGGAAAGGAGTTCCTTTCTTGAGTCATCTCTTTCTGTGCCCAGACTAGGCTCTCTTCCAGAGTAGAAGACCTAAGTCTGCTCTTCCTGTTTCCCAGAACAGGTGCTCTCCCTCTCCCTTCAGTTTCCATGCCTCAGTTTCTCCTCTGTGGTAGACTTAGGCATGCATCACTTACACCTCCCCTCAAGAAAGAACTTGCCATTCAGCTGTGAAGAATGCAGTGAGCCTACAGCCTCTAGAGGTAGCACCTTCAGGATCATTTGAGTTGAGGGCCTGCTCTTCCCAGACAGCCAAACCCTCCCACCTCGCCATTGACAGAGCACAGTGACCTAAGGCATCTGTGTGCACTCTCTGCTCTGGAGCTCCCTGCTAGGCTGAGGGAGGCTCTTTCCAATCCTGCTTTCTCCCTCTTTGTCTTTCACAGTCCTCCCTGCCATCCCATAAAGGTCCATTTGGGATGTTTAGCATCTGCTCACAAGAGGACCTGAATTGATTCACCTAAAGCTGGCAGCATCCCCTCTGTTCACTCTAAGCCCTGGCCTCCAGGATGAAGGGCTGGGACGGCGTAGGCCATTTCAGACCTGATTTCTGAACCGGGTTTCCTTTCCCCACCTGGCAAGTCAGGACAATTCTCCCTCCACCACCTGTACTCCCGTGAACTTTGTTTTCTTCCTAAGTGCAGCTATAGCACCACCAGAAATTCCCGCAGCACCCTGGTCAAGCAGTGCTAGGCTCCCTGGAGGGGCAGCCTGTGTCTGCGCTCCTGTGACATCTGCAGGGCCCATCCTTGGCCAGCACCTGTGTAGGTAGGTGATACATGTGGGCTGAAGGAATGCCATTTGCTGTCTGCTGTTAGAGATGAGATGGAGGACACGCTGCTTCTTAAATACCTGTCTGGACCCCTCTCGCCTTCTACCAAATCACAGCTTGTAGTTAAAATGCATTTTCTCCTGGAAAGAACTCGCCCCAAAGGAGGGCAGTACAGAAGCCCAGAGAGACTGCAACCACACAGTGATGGGGATGGTTGTGATAAGGCACTCCTGGAGCAGTAGTGCCCCAGTCAACTCCCTGCATAGCCCCCACCACGCAGGCGAACACCACACCGTGGTCCCCAGGGCCCCTCCCACTCTGCTGCAGAACCACACCACCAGTGTGCTCCTGAGCTGGGAGACTTGAAGCAGTGAGTGCACGACTCAGGGACATGGGAAAGGACTGGGGGAGGCCAGAGTGGCATCCACTGCAGGAATGAGGCAGGAAGCCAGAAAGCCTCCAAATGAGTAACTGCAGAGACTTTCCTGCAGAACCTGTCATCACGGGGAAAGGCAAGTGACTGCCTCTTCCTCTTACCCCTCATCTCCAGCACCCCTGTGATTTCTAGCAGTGGGAGGATGCTGAGGGGAGAGGGTAGGATGGGGAGAGTAGAGCTACAGACTGGGGACAGATTCCAGGAATCCAGGAAGGGACACCTCAGGACAGAATATACCAGGGAGGAGTTGATGCAAAAGGACATGGGGGAACAGGGAGCAGAGCATGGCAGAGCCTGGACTGGTGAGGCAAAGGCCACCTCCGGATGGGGAACAGAGATCCCAGTCACTACTTCCCACGCCCTCACGTAGCCTGCCCCTGACCCTCAACTTCTGATATCCCCGCGCCCCAGCCTTCTCAGATAAGGGGACAGGTGAAAGGTTGGATTCCCCATAAGATGCCTTAGAATCCTCTCAGGTGATGCCCCGGAACACAGAACTGAACAGGTAGGAACAGTTCCTAAGAACATGGTCACAGCTAACCCGTGTCTGAATTTTTCAAGTTCTTGTGCGTCTTTGCTTTTTTCCTGCTCCTTCGTCCACATCTAAATTTGTTTTGTGCCTTTTGATATGTAAGGAAGGGTGGGTCCCCCAGAGGAACAATTCTGAAAGAACAAAGGAGTAATTTTCATTGCAAAGAATCTGCAGGGAAGAATTCTCCCTTAGTCACCTGTTTCCTTCCTGAGAGCCTGAGGACTGACAGAGCATTGAGGAGGCCTTGCCATTCACCCTTCATGTCTCCAGCCTTCCTGGAGCTGCTAAAGAGAAGGGTTCTTGTGGATCTCCCTCCAGAGCAAGGGTAAAGGCAGCCCATCTCCAGCTCGGAGCCTTGAGTCCCTTTGTTTACTCTCCTTCCACCAGCCACCTGCCGGGCCAGAGTGTCCGGTGGCAAAGTGGAGTCTGGCTCCTTCCTGTTCCCCGGTCCTCACCATCTTCCTCTCAATGCACTCTCAAGTGAAGACCCTAAATAACGCCATTTTAAAATTAAGACCCCCATTAAAAGCAACCTCGGGCTGCACATAGCAGCAGTCTCAGGAAAAAAACTGCAGATTGTTCAAGGCCGAAACCTCTCTCCAATTAGCCAATCAGAGGAGGTTAAAAACATTCCTGCTGGCTGAGACTATTATACCCAGATGGCAGTATCCTCACCGACCAGAGACCACCAGGGAGACCGAGTCACGCATGCAAAGGCAAAGGGCTTTATTACGGGCTTAAGCTCGGGCTCACAGACTTCACCAGCACATGGGTCTGTGCTGAGAGCCACGAACAAGGACAGAGTAGGGTTTTTATGGGGTTTGAGATGGGGGAGTTACAGAAGTTGTGACATGGGAACAGTAATCCAATCATAGTTATGCAACACCATTGACAGCGGTTTTGACCATACACATTGTCTAGAGTATTCATTACTTTTGACGGGATCCAATTACAACATTTAGAGTACCTTTAAATTCAACCAATCACAGAGCGAGCCTAGGGTCTTGTTAAGCGACTAACAGGTTAACTTTAACATTAGGTAACAGAGTCCTATCTATAGTTTCTATCTCCAGACCTCTCCCTTAACAATGTGGAGGGTGGTCGCTGGCCTTTCCTGATTGGGTGTTGCAAGGGTGGTTACTCCTGCCTTGGGCAATGTGTAACTACCTGATAGTTTCGGGGAAGCTGAAACTCAGGCCTTCTAGTTTAGAGGGGAAACTTAAAGCCTGTCATGGAGTCAGTTTGGTTTAGACGTTTAGACTTGTGGCCTTACAAGACAAGGGCTGCTCTCCCGTGCCTAACTCACCTCATAATTGGTCATTTTCAAAAGAGTCTCAAAAGGCCATAATTGGGCTCTGCCAAAAGTAAAAGACACCTCACAGGTACTGAACGGTCAAAGCTGTTGCCAGGGGTGTGATACAAATATGATTGGTGTACAACACGTGTATTGTAACACTCCCATCCCTTACCCCTTAAAAACCCTGCTCGCTATTGTTCGGGGCTCCCCCCTGCTGCTGCTGCTGCTGCTGCATTGGTAGGCGGGTGAGACCCTCCCCCAGCTTGTAATAAAGACCCTTTTTTTCTTGCATCGGTGTTGGCTTCTGAGGTCACTGGGGACTCGTGATTTGGAACAACACAAGTACCCCAGATTCTTGTCTTCAGAGAGAGCAGAACTTCAGCAGGCCAAGAGACAAGCTTTAATGGTGGGATTTCAGTATCCTGCAGTTGGCTAGGTGGTGTGTGTGTGTGTGTGTGTAGAATGGGCAAAGGTTTATGAGAGCCAAAGACCATGGATTTGCCACATCCATGGCAGAGGTGACTCCCCAGAACTGAGGCCCAATTCCACTGTTCTGTTGGAGAACTAAGGCTTGAGAAGGGGTACTGTCAGGGTCAAAAGGGAAGCCAAGGACTCCTGGCTCCTGAGCTTAACCTGGCCCCCAGAAGTGGACATGGCAGAGGAGAAGCCTGGAGATGCTTCAAACACATCCTCCACTGAGAAGCTGGGTCCAAACCCCAGAATGGCCATCTCCACAGTTCCGGTATCTGGGGAAGGCCTTCTGTCCAGGCTCATCTGGAAGAAAGTAGAAATTGTGGGGAGTAGTATAGCTCTCCAGGTCCTCCTCCATCAGGAGGTGCAGCTGTCTTATCTACCTCTGTGTCCCAGTGCACAGCACAGAGCCTGGCATACAGCAAGCTATTAATAAATGTCCAAGGGAAGGAGGGGGAGAAGGAGGGAAGCAAATGCTAGCACCCCAAATAACCCTAAATCGAGGAGGGGCTGGGAGCTCATTCCTCCCAGGCTTTTCCCTGACTCCCCACAACTTCATCCCACCCCGTAAAGTCAGCGGCCGAGTTTCCCACGCTGTGAGGAGGGTGGCCTAGGTGGGTCTGCAGGGGACTCCGACGCACGGGCTAGTCAACCAGCGCCTGGAGTGGGACCTCCTTCAAACAGCGTGCCTCTGGCGAGGCGCCCAGGGTCGCGCGCACTCTGCTTCCCACGGAACAGTGTCCTCCCCTTATCAACACCCACCATCTACGCAATCTCTGCCGCCGCCAGCCTTGATCACTCCGTCTGAGCCCTCGGAAAGAGGGCAAGGCAGCCACGGGCTCTTGGTCTACAAGAAGACCTCGCGGGGCGCGGGGCCGGTGTACCCGAGCCTCATTCTAGAGACGCATAAAACTGAGCCCTGAGGACACGCAGTGGAGGCAAGCGGATCCGTTGTCACCGAGAGGCCGGCTCGTCCGGTGTAGGGAGCGAGGCACCAGAAACAGGCGGCCCGAGTCCAGGCCGTTCTCCGCACTTCAGTTTCCCGGGCTGAAAAAACACGGACGGTGGGAGGAGGAGGAGGAGGAGGAAGACAGGAGGTCTTCGGCCTGGCCGCGAGCACAGGGGTGGGGGCGCTGGGACCTCGGCCCGGCCTCCCTCGGGAGGCGCCCAGGCGGAGACGCTCCCTGAAGCACGGCCCCTCCCTCCCTGGCTGTGAAGGGCCCGGGAGCCCCGCCGGTCCCAAGCGCGTCCTGCCAGGCCTCGTGGGCTCAGCAGTGGCACCGAGGACCGCAGAGTCCGGCCTCACTCGCGCCCGTGTTTCCCCTCCTGTGCTGGCGGGCGATGAGCTGCGCCAACTGAAAAGGAATCAAACCGCAGGCCCCACCTCCGGGCGGCTTACGACCCTACGCAGGCCACAGCCCGCAGCCCGGGGTGTTACAAGTGACCCGTCTTGTCTCAGTCCGGCCCGCCAGCACCTGTCCTCCGACGCGCAGAAATGGGAACTGCGGAGGCTGGCAGGGGAGCTTCCTGGAGGCGGCGGCTCTGAAGGTGGACGTGAAGAGCGTCCTGGGAGGGGCTGGGGGGGGGGCGTGTGGGAGAGGGAGAAGGCAGCCGGGCGCTTGGAAACGTTGTGAGCCAAGCAGGGAAGGATTGGCGTGTGGGGGTCTCGAGTCTCCCGAGGATGCGGTCCGAAGGGGTGAAGGCTCGTGAATGCCAGGCGGCAGACGAGGACTGACGTGGGCGATCCACGGAGAGATCGCAGGGACACCCCACTGGCAGGGGAACCCCCAGCCTCTCCCCACACCTGAGCGGCGCCCCGCCCCTGCCGATCCATCGGCCAGACCCGCCGCCCGTCAGGCGAGCCCCCGGGGCCCGCCTCCCGCCCGGAGCTGCGCCTCTTCGCGTAGCGGCCACGCCTGCAGCGCCCTTTGGCCGGGCTCCCGGCGGTCGGGCATCCCAGCCTGTTCCCGGCGCCGGGAGGCCTGTCGTGGGTCCAGGGTGCACCCTGCGCCCGACGAGCCCGCCACCGGCCCGCTGGCTGTGCGTGCCGGCCAGCACCCTCGCCTGCACCCCTGCCCCGTGGAGAGTGTCCGCCGGGCCCCCTGAGTCCCGGCCGCCGCGGGTGCAGCGGGGGACGGCGGGAGCCGCGCCGTTCGTGCGCACGTCTGCGTACGGCGAACGGGGGCACGGAGCGCGGGGTCCCGCCTCCCCGCTCAGCCTCGGACTGGATCTAGACCCGAGGGATGGGATCTCGGCCGCGCTGCCGGGAGCCCACTCAGTGCGGTGATCTGAGACGCTGGTGGAGGGGCGCCAGGAGACAGCGTGCTCCCAGAACTTGCCATCGGTGTGGTGGCTGCGTTGTACGTGAGGAGAGGAAGTGAGCGGGCGCAAGGCTGAGGACTGTGGTCGATTGAAATGGAGGGCCTGGTGGACTGTGGGAGGGAGGGAGGGAGGCTGTGAGGGTCGTCGTTGTGTGCTGTGCCCGTCAGGAGGTGACTGCGGGCCATTGTGTGTTACCTGTAGGAGTGACGTCTCAGCAGCAGACTCAGCGCTGGGAAGGGGCTTTGGGGATAAGGCAGCTGACTGGCAGGCCCTTCCGGTGCCGCCGCACAGAGCAGAGCTGACAGGTAAGAGGCCAAGGTGGAAGGTGGTGGGCAGTGAGGGGTTGAGGGTGGTGTTTACCAGGAAGGGCCAGACATGTGCATGGGGAAAGCTGAGCAAAGTGCAACAGCCATGAGGCAATGTGTCCTCTTCCACCCACTTCTGCTTCATCCCCACACAGGTACGTGTATGCCTCCGATGTGTGGCTGTGCCCTTGTGTGTGGCTGTTGGTGGCTCACCTGCAGGACGGGAGACACGCAGATCATCTCCCTCTAAGATCGGGGGAGACCTCAAGACTCATTGAATCCACCGAAGCTCATTTTACAGATGGGCAAAATAAATCCCAAGGATACCTGTTCCCCCCCCCCCCCATCAGACCAAGACTGGGGTTGATTTTCTCTCATTCCCTGCCCCCGGGCGTGAAGAATCTGGGGTTGCTGCTTAGTCAGAGCCTAAAACCCAAGTGGGTCCCAAGTCCAGCACCAGCTCCAGGTTGGCTGTTGGCAGGTAGAATATATTGATCACCTACTCTCCTCTGGCCCGTAATTACCTCCCTTACCATCACGTCCACCACAGCAGGTATCTCTGTGTTTCCATCTAGCTAATGTCTTGTACATCCTGGGGGTGAGAAGCTGATTGCCTGTCCTGGGAGCAGAACTTAGTAACAATTGTTAAGCGCCTCCCCTCCTCCCACCTCCTGAGCACTCAGAGCCTCACCGGCTTCTGGCCCTGAGGCCACAGCTCCACAGACCTGGCCCCACTGAGAGCCCCTCTGTGTCCTGGAGTTTCCAGGCCTCACCAACAGCCCTCTAGACTCTCCCAACGGGGCTCCCACCACTCACATTCTCCTTGGATGATCCAGGATTCTTGTGACCACCACTGGTACCTGACTCCCCATCCTTGGAGGCTTCTCAGCCAGGGGTGGAATGCTTCCCGCAGGGCCTCCTGTTGTGCTAGGCCATATCCGCCCCCCTCCCCCAACCTCCTGAGGCAGTCCAAGCCTGGCTCCTCCAATGCCTACCGCTCCCCGTCCTGCCACACTTCATTCACTTAACACCCTACTCTATCACCTCTTGCAGACAGCCTTCCTTGATTGCTCCAGCCCACTCAGCCCTCCCCACTCTGATTCCACTTCTCAGCCTTATCCACCTCCCAGCCTGGGCTCTTCTGACCACCCCATGGGATCAAGGGCTGTGGTTCGTCATCTCGCTGGGCTGGGCCTGAAGGGGGAAGAGAAGGGACTCACCCAGGACTAAGTGGGCAGCCTGGCATGAAGGGCTCCTCACATCCTTCTCCACTTCACACTCCTCCCCACCAGCCACCACTTGCTCCCCCACTGATTGGACACCAGGCAGTCCCACTCCAGCCAGACTCAGGGTTGAGAGGGCTGATGTTATCAGAGCCATAAAATGGCAGCTGCAAAGTTCAGTTTAAAGACCCAAGGCCTTATCACTCCTATTTATGGTGCCCTGACCTTAGTCAGGCAAGGGGAAAATCTCTGACAGGGAAGCAAAAAATAAAATAAAATAAAATAAAAATAAGGAAAGAAAACCTCTAGTGTCTCAGAAGAGGAAGTCTGCCCCAAGGCCACCTGTGAGGCAGGTCTCTACTGTCCCTACCCCCTGGAAAGCAGGCACAGGGCTCCTCAGTGGTAGCAGAACTGCCCAGGGCAATGCCCAGCCCAGGGACAGGGGGAGGGATGTTAGAGGAGACGTGGAGCAGATCCAGGTCCTTCCCTGGGAAGATTCTCAGGCTGGTCAGGGAGAGCAGAGCCAGTGAGCCAGGCGGAAGGCCCCAGGGGGCGTGAGGAAGATCTTCCAGAACTGAGGCAAGAGTAGCTGAGAGATGCAGTCAGGGAAGGCTCCCTGGAGGGGGCAAGACAATGCCCAAAGAGTGGGCAAATGGGCCAGCCTTCCACCAAAGACTATAAAGGAGGCTCTGTTGGACCAGTGGGCCTGACCCCAGAAGGAGGAAGAAACTCCCAGGTCCCCCCCAACCCCGAGGCTGAGATGGCCCAGGGATTTGGGGAATGTTTGACTCCTCTAACTCCTCTCTGAGGCAGTTGCTGGCCACCGGCTCCTGAAGGGCTTAGTGTGCCGCAGGCATCTTGCCCTGGCCATTTGCTTCCAGCCTCTCCAGAGGCTGTCCACAGCCAGCCAGGCTCTCTTGGCCTCCAGGGAAACACCCTATCGGCTTTAGGAAACATGGCTGCAGTGGGGTCAGGGCCTCCTCCTTGAGCAAAGTGACAACCTCGGGCCCGCCCAGGGCTCCTGGGGGACTGTGCTAGAAGAGTGACCTCCCCCTCAAAGTTTCTAAGTCTGGTGTTCAAAGCCTCAGCCTTCCAGAGCACACGAGACCTGGTCCTTGCCCTACTCTGTGGCAATGGTCAGTTGACCTTGAGAACAAGCTGAGAACACTGCTCTTCCATTTTTGGTTTTCGCCTATGTATTGCAACACTAATCACTTCCTGAGAGATGATGATAGTTGAGTGATGCGTTCTCCACAGTGATGTTCCACACAGTTGAGTATATACACTCAGTTGGTACTTCCTTGCAAGAGTTTCTACACATGACAATCTTAGTGAATCAGATTTGTAACTGAATGCTGAATTCTTCGGAGCAATGTTTCACAGAGTTAAGAACACGGCTCTTCCCTCATGGTTTTCTCCCATGTATTCCAGCATTAATCACTTAGTGAAAGATGATGATAGTTGAATGAAGCATTCTCCATGGTGTTCTTTCACAGTGTTCGCTATATACTACTGAATTTATACTCCCAGGCCTGTGTTCAAACATTACAAACGTAGTTTAACAACCTGGTACATGAATGCTGTATGCCGCACAGGGTTGTTTCACAGAGTCGAACACCATGCACTTCTTTATTGGTTCCAGCATGTGTTTTCAATAACTGTCAACCTATGGAATCATGAGGGTAGATGAATGATGTGTTCCCCAAAGTATTGTTCCACACAGTTGAGTATACACACTCAATGGGTACTTCTCGGGAAGAGTTTCTACACATGGCAACCTTAGAGAAAGAAATTTGGAACTGAATGCTGGATTCTACGGAGCAATGTTTCACAGAGTTGAGTACTTTCCTCATGGTTTTCCCACATGTATTCCAGCATTAATCATTTAGTGAAAGGTGATGATAGTAAATGAAACCTTATCCATAGTGTTGCTTCACAGAGTTAGCTATATAGAATTGAATTTATACTCCCAGGCCTGTGTTTTCAAACAGTAAGAACTTAGTGAAACAACCTGGTACATGAATGCTGTATGCCGCACAGGGTTGTTTCACAGAGTCGAACACCCTGCACTTCTTCATTGGTTCCAACATGTGTTTTCAATAACTCTCAACCTATGGAATCATGATGGTAGATGAATGATGCGTTCCACAAAGTATTGTTTCACACAGTTGAGTGTACACACTCAATTGGTACTTCCCTGCAAGAGTTTCTACACATGACATTCCTAGTGAAACAAATTTGTAACTGAATGCTGGATTCTGTTGAGCAATGTTTCACTGTTGAGAACACTGCTCTTCTTCAATGGGTTTTCGCCTATGTGTTCCAACACTCAACACTTTGTGAAAGATGATGAGAGTTGAATGATGCGTTCTCCACGGTGTTCTTTCACAGAGTTAGCTATATTACACTGGGATTATACTCCTAGCCCTGTGTGTTCAAACATTATGAAATGAGTGAGCCAACCTGATAAGTGAATGCTACATGTCATACAGGGTTTTTTCTCAGAATCGAGCACCCTGTACTTATTTCATTGGACCCAGGATGTGTTTTCAATAACTGACAACTTATGGAATCATGATCGTAGATGAATGATGCTTTCCCCCCAGTTTTGAGTATATACTCCTAATCAGTACTTCCCTGAAAGAGTTTCTACACATGACAAGCAGTGAAACAAATTTGTAACTGAATGCTGAATTCTGGGGAGAAATATTTCAGAGCTAAGAACACTGCTCGTCCGTCCTTGGTTCTTGCATATGTATTCCAACACTCATCACATCCCGAAAGATGATGATACTTGAATGATGCGTTCTCCACAGTGTTGTTTTACACACTTGAGTATAAACACTCAATAACTGTCATCCTATGGAATCATGATGGTAGATGAATGATGGTTTCCCCTGTCTTGTTTCACACAGTAGAGTATATACACTCAATGGGTACTTCCCTGCAAGAATTTCTACACATGACAATCTTAGTGAATCAAATTTGAAACGGAATGCTGAATTCTACGGAGCAATGTTTTACAGAGTTGAGAGGACTGCTCTTTCACAATGGTGTTCACCCATGTATTCCAGCATTAATCACTTGGTGAAAGATGATAGTTGAATGAAGCGATCTCCACATGTTCTTTCACAGAGTTAGCTAAACGCTACTGAATTTAAACTCCCAGGCCTGTGTTTTCAAACATTAAGAACTTAGTGAAACAACCTGGTAAGTGAATGCTGTATGTCGCACAGGATTGTTTCACAGAGTCGAACACCCTGCACTTCTTCATTGGGTCCAGCATGTGTTTTCAATAACTGTCAACCTATGGAATCATGATGGTAGATGAATTATGCGTTCCACAAAGTATTGTTTCACCCAGTTGAGTGTTCACACTCAATGGGTACTTCCCTGCAAGAGTTTCTATCCCATGAAAATCTTAGTGAAACAAATTTGTCACTGAATGCTGGATTCTGCGGCGCAGTGTTTCACTGTTGTGAACACTGTTCTACTTTCATGAGTTTTCACTATGTATTGCAACACTTATCACTTTGTGAAAGATGATGAAAGTGAATGATGCGTTCTCCACGGTGTTCTTTCACAGAGTTAGCTATATTACACTGGAATTGTACTCCCAGGCCCGTGTTTTCAGACATTACGAACTGAGTGAAACAACCTGGTAAGTGAATGTTACATGTCGCACAAGGTTGTTTCTCAAAGTCGAGCACCCTGTACTGACCTCATTGGACTCAGCATGTGTTTTCAATAACTGAGAACCTGATGAATCATGATACTGGATGAATTATGCTTTCCCCCCAGTGTTGAGTATATACACCTAAAGGGGACATCCCTGCTAGAGTTTCTACACCGGAGAAACAGTGAAAAAAATTTGTAACTGAATACTGGATTCTGGGGAGAAATGTTTCACAGAGCTAAGAACACTGCTCTTCCATCATTTGTTCTCAATTTGTATTCCAACACTCTTCAGTACCTGGAAGATGATGATACTTGAATGATGCGTTGTCCACAGTGTTGTTTCACACAGGTGAGCATATACACTTCAATAACTGTCATTCTGTGGAATCATGATAGTAGATGAATGACGGTTTCCCACCAGTGTTGAGTATATACACTCAATGGGTACTTCCTTACAAGCGTTTCTACACATAACAATCTTAGCGAAACAAATTTGTAACAGAATGCTGAATTCCGGGGAGCTATGTTTCACAGGATTGAGAACACGGCTCTTTCCTCATGGTTTTCGCCCATGTATTCCTGCATTAATCACTTAGTGAAAGATGATGACAGTTGAACGAAGCGTTCTCCACGGTGTTCTTTCACAGTGTTAGCTATATACTACTGAATTTATACTCCCAGGCCTGTGTTTTCAAACAGTAAGAGCATAGTGAAACAGCCTGCTAAGTGAATGCTTTATGCTGCAGAGAGTTCTTTCACAGAGCTGAACACCCTGCACTCCTTCATTGGTTCCAGCATGGGTTTTCAATAACTCAACCTATGGAATCATGATCGTAGATGAATGATGCGTTCCCCAATGTATTGTTCCACACAAATGAGTATACACACTCCATGGGTGTTGCGGACGAAATGACACAAAGACAAGACACACAAAAGACAGACAAAGACACAACTCCGGCGGGAGGGAGAAATTCTCCCCGAGCCCTCTTGCGGTTTATTTTTATATCCCGGTAGCTGGACACATACCAAAATCTAAGAAACGCATTCTTTTACCAAATAAGGGCAAAAAGCCAAGCACATTCCAAGGACGGGGGGAGCAAAGGGAGGAAGTGACCATAGCATGTTTACTGAGAAGCCTGCCCAGAACTCCAGCCTCCTCCCTATTTTCAAGGAGGGCACTTTCCCTTGTATGCGAGCGGATTGATGACTTTGGATATTGTGTCCAGGCTTCTTGGCAGAACACCCTGTTCGCAAGCATGCTCTGGCCAAGCAGAGAGTCTTGTTTGCAGACACATCGCTGCTTCCTTAACCATTCTTTCCCGTGGTCACTCTCGGGTTTCTGCATCTCCTCCTTCTTTCTGAGAAGCAGTAGCAAGAGGTAAGGCCACAAGAATGCGTTGTCTATCTTTTTTTAGTTGTGGCCTTCTTCGCCAACACCGGAAGACTAGAATAATAACACAGCATAAGAGTATTATGAACAAGGTATTCCCGAAAGTGGTTCCCATCGGGGTAGATACATGCCCAAGAGGACTGAAATTATTCATCCCTTCCTGTAAATCCTTTAACAGATTGGACCCAGTAATGTCAGGTAGCGTTTTGCTAAACGTAGACAAAATTTGCTGCTCCAACTCCATAATCTCCTTAGTTAGGTTTTGATGCCCTGCCTTTCCCACCGTTTCACCTTTTCCCAGCCCTCACTCATGTTGAAAGGCACAGGTGTTATACAGAATTGAGAGGCGTTCCAATCACATTTCAACATATTTCTTGTGGATAAGACAGTTAATTGATCCCCAAGCCAAGAAACAGTATGTTGAAGATTGGGTACTTCAGTTGCAAGTTGTGCATCCAAATCTCGTTGTTGTTGCCATAATAAATGAGAGTCTTTATGCCACTCCCGTACAAAGTCTGCTGTTTGGATTCCTTGAGGCAAAGCAAATCCAGCCACGGCAGCGGTTGCAGTAACCGAAGCCACTGCAAGAACTGAAGCTATGATTACTCCAAGCATGCATCGGGATCGGTGAAGCAATGTCTGTACAGCAACCACCAAATAAGATACAGCAAAAGAGTCTGACCAAAGTCTTGTCAAATTCACAGGTAGCCATACTTCGGTTCGAGTTTTCACAACCACCAATGAAAAACTAGAGTTGGTTTGTGTTTGGAAATTTTCCCCATGCCTGATTTACACATTGTGTTAAATTACAATGATTACATGATATAGATCCCTCTGTAGCATTCCAAGTCCATTTCCCATACAATACCGCAAAGGGGTATTTTAGACAAGCCGTAGCAGAATAAGATTTATTAACATGCTAGTTAACATGAAAGGGACCTGAAGTGTCAGTCATATTCAAGGTATAGCAGAATAAGATTTATTAACATGCTAGTTAACATGAAAGGGACCTGAAGTGTCAGTCATATTCAAGGTATAGTTTCCCGACCAAATTTCCAAGTTTTCCCTTGAACGTGGGGATACCCTAACAATTGCAACTGAAGGGGGACGAGTGCAAATTGCTGCCATTTTACAGTTTCATTACCGTTACCCATTAAAGTACCATTAATTCGATGCCATTTGAGAGTTTTGTTAGACCATTTTTCCAAAATTTGGGCATGATCAGGGCTCCAATCTACAATAACAAATCCAGAATAGTTCATGACCTTAAAAGGCCGATGACCACGGCAACTTTCCCATTCCAAAGATTCTAGAGAAGGAATAAAACAATTAGAAGGGCATAATGGTATAAAGGTATCAGGATGGTGACTCATCGGCATCGTAGAGGTGTCCCTGGTGGAAACAAGCACAGTAAACACAGCAGGATGATAATTATTATATTTTAACCCCCAGGTATTATAAGAGTGATGATTATGCTTTCTTGTAGACAGGCAAAAAGGATGTCCTCCAATGCACAAGGGGAGGCCCTCCACTGCAACAGTAACATTACTTATGTTATACTGATTACTATGATGATGGAAATGCTCAATTCCTCCACACGCGGATGGTGGGAAGAATGCAGTTTCATTTGTGCATACCTGTACTTCAGGTTCACCCCAAGAGACAGCTCTCACAAGAGGACGATTAGGAACATAAGCCCAATAAGTATATTCTATCGCTTGCGCATACATTACCTGACAGGTAACTACAGCCATCATAGCCAACAGCAAATTAGTAGAATTAAAAGGTTGACCAGCATTAGCGAGAATTTTCTCAGCCTCCTGTGTAAGCCCCCTCAGTTGCCCCCATGTTGGAGAGGACGCAAATCGGGTAGGGAAAGTAAGGCTCCACTGTGCAGAAAGCTCTTCAAATTTTCACACAAAGCAGTCATCCGTTATGAATCTTGATCAATCGAGTTGGGGCCCAAAACCTAAAATTGTCAACAGATATGAAAGCATAACCTGGTCCCAAATATATCCGTGATGCTGGAACCCAACCTTTCTCTTTCTCTTTATACCAGAATGAATGTATTCAAATCTTCTTATCCCCTTCTTTCCTTCAAAAATGCAATTTTGCTGCTGATAGATTTTCTTTGCTCCAAATATTCAGAAAACTTAAAGTAAGTAAGGTTTTATTCAAGAAGTCTTTTGGTTTCATAAATCTCTCCTGTTCCCCCTTTTTTATTTTTTCAATATATTCACGTAAAGTACGATTAGCTCTTTCAATGATAGCTTGTCCTTGACTATTATAAAGGATGCCAAAAGTATGAATTATATGATATTGGGATAAACAATGAGCTAATTTTGCAGATTGGTAGGCAGGTGCGTTATCAGTTTTCAATTCAATTGGTACCCCCATAATTGCAAAACAAGATAATAAATGAGTAATAACAGCGTCAGCTTTTTCAGAATGGAATGCAGTAGCCCATTGGAAATGTGTGCATGGATCTACAGTATGATGGACGCATTTTTGTTGTCCAAAGGATGAAATAAAAATTACATCCATTTGCCATATCTGATTTGCTTGTAATCCTCTTATGTTGACACCTGGTGAGGCAAATGGTTAGGTAAAAGGCGCACATATGGAACAAGAGCAAACAATATTTTGAGCTTTTCTCCGAGTAATACATAAGACTTTTTTAATCCTTTAGAGTTAGTATGTTGCAGACGATGTTCTTGTTTTGCTGCTTCTACAGGATAAAGTAATGCATCAATTGGAGCATTTCCAAATGACAGGGGTCCAGGAAGGGCGGCATGTGCACGGATATGAGGAAAGAAAATTGATTCTGAACGCCGCAGAAGCGATTGTTTACCTGATAAAACAATTTGTCAATGTCTGTCTTAAGAGTTATAGGCAGTGAAACCTGAGGAAGCTGTAGACAAGAGAGAACAGCATATCGAGAATCTGAAACAATGTTAACGGGAAGTTGAGGAAAATCTTGCAAAACTAAATAAATAGCCCATAACTCAGCAGGCTGTACAGAGGAGAACGAATGGGGAAGGACTTTAAAACGTTCAAAAGTGCAATATCCAGCGGTGTTTTTATTTGCATCAGTAAAAACAGTGGGCCCTTTAATTGGAACATTTGAAATCGGAGATTGAGGTATCATGGGGTTAGTTCGAAGAAAATCAATCAGTGTAGATGACGGATAATGATTAGAAAATGAACCAGGAAATGAAGCAAGGGAAATCTGCCAGTTTTCACTAAATTGTAAACATAAAGATATATGAGCATTCATTAATTGAGTAACAATCTAGTGTGGTTCTTGCCCAGATAATTGTAGAATACGATTGCGACCCTTCTGTATAAGAAATGCTAAATTATCCATATATGTAGTTAATTTTTTGGAGAAACTGTTAGGTACAAAGAACCCATTCCATTAATCCTTTTTCTTGAGCAATCGCACCAGATGGAGAATGAGGGATATGAAATAGGTTGAGAAGCAAACCTATATGTTAAAAAAAACATCATTTAATCTTAGTTCAACAAATTGAAGTTCTTGCAAAGCCAAGGGAGTTCAAAGCCAAGAGTTTAGATTTGGGGACTATCTAAAGCTGTGTTTCCTTCTAAAGTAGAAAATAAGTGTCGTAATTGATAAGTAGGAATCCCAAGTACCGGACGTAGCCAATTAATATCCCCTAATAATTTTTGGAAGTCATTTAAAGTTTTTATTTTTTTTATTTTTATATTTTATTTATTTCTAGGAGAGAGAGAGAGACAGCGTGAGCAGGGGAGGGTCAGAGAGAGAGGGAGTCACAGACTGAAACAGGCTCCAGGCTCTGAGCTGGCAGTCAGCACAGAGCCCGACGCGGGGCTCGAACCCACGAACCGCGAGATCATGACCTAAGCGAAAGTCGGACGCTTAACCGACTAAGCCACCCAGGCGCCCCTGTCATTTAAAGTTTTTAAATGGTCTCCTCTAATTTGTAAGTCTTGAGGCTGGATTCGGTGTTGTTCTAATATTGTCCCTAAATAAGAAATGGGAAAATCCTTCTGGCGCTATACGCAAGTTATATTGTTTCAAAGCTTCCTGTACTTTTAAGAAGAATTTATCACGTTCAGCTATATTGGGAGCTGCCAATAAGAGATCATGCATATAATAATAGAGAATATAATTAGGACACTCGACTGTATAGAACGAGCTACAAACTCTTGACATAAGGTAGGACTATTTATCATTCCTGGTGACAAGACTCTCCATTGGTAGCGCTTAACAGGCTGAGCGTGATTAAGAACAGGAACATGAAAGCAAATTTATCTCTATCTTATAATTGTAAAGGAATAGTAAAAAAAAAATCTTTAAGCTCTAGTACCATTAAAGACCAATTTTGAGGAATAAGAGCGGGGGAAGGAAGGCCCGATTGTAAGGCTCCCATAGGTTCGATACATTTATTAACTTCTCTTAAATCAGTCAACATTCTCCATTTTCCAGATTTCTTTTTTATAACAAACACAGGAGAATTCCAAGAGGAAGTAGAGAGCTCTATATGGCAAAGTTGAAGTTCTGATACTAATTGCTCTAAGGCCTCGAGCTTCATTTTTGGTAATGGCCACTGCTCAACCCATTCAGGAGTATTAATTATCCATGTTAATGGGAGTGCGCGAGGAATTTGAGCAGTGGCCATTAGTTTCCTTACGGAATGGTTACAGAAGCCCCCATGGGAGAGAGAAGATCTCTTCCCCATATGTTAATAGGTATACTAACAATATAAAAAGTGACAAAAACTGTTTTTCCATTACAGAACTGGCATTGTAAAAACAAGTACTTTTCCAAACATCCGCAATGGAGCCTAATCCTGTCAGCATTAGAGGACTTTTTTCTTTGTACCAGTCCCGGGGTCACTGTTGAGAGGAAATGACTGAAACATCTGCCTCTGTGTCTATGAACCCTTCATAGTTCCTTCCATGTATGGTCCAGGAAAGAACAGGGCGAGAATCCTTGATAAACATTTCCCAAAATATATGTGGCCCAGTACTTCCAAAGCCTCCTGACCTTTCATTTGGAAGAGCAGAAAAGGGAAGAGAAGAGAAGAGAAGTATTTGTGCTATACGTTCTCCAGCCAATAGTGAAAGTGTAATGGAAGTAGAAACCATGATGAAAATTTCTCCAACCAAATCAGAGTCTATAGCTCCAGGAATTACGGTTAGGCCTCTTGAAGCTGCGCTGCTGCGGCCCAATATTAAACCAAAGGTGCCTTTAGGCAATGGGCCCAATATGTTTGTTCTTCATTTATAAATGCCACCTCCCGGAGACAAAAGCATATTTTCCGTGAGAGGCACATCAGCAGCCGCACTCCCTGAAGTTGCAGAGCGTAAATCCGACACCATTAAAGATTTGGCTATTCCTGACATAGCAGTCATCTCTAAGGGTTGTTGGAAACCAAAGGGGTTCCTTGAGGAGTGGGAGGCGCAGCCAATTGAGCCCGCGGCATTGTTCTTGGGCCCCGGGGACTGAGGCCCGCTAAGTAGTTTCCCGAATGTGGGTTGCCAATAGGATTGCCGTATTTATCAGTTTTAGAACGACATTCATTGGTCCAATGAAGCCCCTTGCCGCATCGGCAGCAAAGCCCACGGGGCTGATTTTGTTTTGTATCTCCTTGTATTGCCCTCAATTTTCTGCAATCCTTTTTCATATGTCCAGGATTCCCACAATGGTGATAATGTCCGCCCTTAGAGGGCTTCCTAGCCTGAGCCAAAGCAGTAGCAAAAACAGCAGCAGCGTGATGTTCAGTTCCTCCCACTCCTGAACAAGCTCTAATATATTCAGCTCTAGAAGCTCTGTGCCCCTTTAAAGGGCCCCAAACACGTTTACATTCCGGATTTGCATGTTCAAAAGCAAGTGTCTGCAAAAGTATCTCCGAGATTTCATCACGTCCAACAGCCCGCTCAACAGCCACCCGCAATCTAGCAAGAAAATCGGTATAGGGTTCATTGGGTCCTTGTCAAGTTTTTGTGAAAGAAGGCTGAGCGTGGCCAGTAGGTACAGCACGGCGCCAAGCCCTAAGACATACCTGGCGCACCTGTTGTCAATCCTGGTCAGAATATCGAGCCTGGTCTCTTAGGGCTCGAAATTGTCCCTCTCCCATCAATTTATCCTCCAGGAGACCAGGAGGGTTCTGCCCCTCATGAATTCGAGCCTGCTTTCGGGCTTCCTCTTCCCACCAGCTCCTTAATTGTAACCAGTGGGATCCTTCAAGCACAGCCTGAGCTATAGCTTCCCAATCCAGGGGAAGAACCAATTTTGTTTTCCCTATAGAATCTAACATAGCGAATACAAACGGGGATTGGGGACCCTATGGAGCAACAGCAGCTTTAAGATCCTTGAAAAATTTATATTCAAAAGGCGAATATTGAATATTAACCATATTGTTAGGAGCTGTTTGCCTCTGAATTGGAAATAATTGTGGGGGATCAATAAAACCACCAGAAGGCACAAGGATATCATCGTCATAGAACATGGACACAGGCAAGGAGAAGGAACGCCCCTCTCGACCCACATCGGGAGCCCCATGAGATACAGGAGAAAGAGAAGCTTAGGGAGGGGACGTGGGAGTAGGAACCTTCTTTGTGCCTTCATTTGGTGTTTTCCACCATTGTTGAAAAAGTCGGGCCACTTTATCAACCCTGTCGTTCCCGTCAGACGACGAGTAGGACTCACTAGAACGATCAGATTCGGCATCTGATTCCCCAGCCCTGGAATGCAAAGCGGCGGCCGCAGAAGCATCATGTAAAGCGGTAGCATCTGATTCATTTTGTTTCTCGGTAGGGACCTCCTCATAAATCACCTCAGATTTTGTAGATTTAGTTCACGATCTGTATGTAGAAAGCAATGCAAGTGCTTGAGAGATAGCATTACATAGAATCCACAATTTCAAAGGAATTATGTTACCCTTCAGATGTTGTTGCCCTAATTCCCTCTGTATTAATTTCCATTCCTTTAATTGTACTTTGGGTTGGCACTTAAACCAAAAACAATGCTGCTCCACGAGGCGAAATAAGTCCAATAAACGGCGACGAAATGCCTTCACCCCGATGGGGTGGAGAAGTCCTTTGACTAGTTCCATGTATTGTGCCTTTGCTGATGGGGAATTCCCCATGATTTCCCGAAAGTTCCCTTGCCTTGGACCTACAATCTTCTAGGGGTACTCACCCTTTTGGTTTCTTTCGCCCTCGAGCCCCAGGTTGGGCGCCAGATGTTGTGGACGAAATGACACAAAGACAAGGCACACAAAAGACAGACGAAGACACAACTCCGGCGGGAGGGAGAAATTCTCCCCAGCCCTCTTGCGGTTTATTTTAATACCCCGGTAGCTGGACACATAGCAAAATCTAAGAAACGCATTCTTTTACCAAATAAGGACGAAAAGCCAAGCACATTCCAAGGACGGGGGGAACAAAGGGAGGAAGTGGCCACAGCATGTTTACTGAGAAGCCTGCCCAGAACTCCAGCCTCCTCCCTATTTTCAAGGAGGACACGTTCCCTCGTATGCGAGTGGATCATTAACCTTGGATATTGTGTTCAGGCTTCTTGGCAGAACACCTGTTCACGATCATGTTCTGCCCAAGGAGAGTCTTGTTTGCAGGCACACCTCTTTCTCGTGGTCACTGTAGGGCTCCAACAACTGGGTGCTTCCCTGCAAGAGTTTCTACTCATGACAACCTTAGAGAAACCAATTTGGGACTGAATGTTGGATTCTACGGAGCAATATTTCACAGAGTTGAGTACACGGCTCTTCCCTCATGGTTTCCCCGCATGTATTCCAGCATTAATCACTTAGTGAAAGGTGATGATTGTAAATAAGACCTTCTCCTTAGTGTTCCTTCACAGTGTTAGCTATATACTACTGACTTTATACTCCCAGGCTGTGTGTTAAATCATAACAATAACTGTCAACTTACGAAATCATGATGGTAGATGAATGATGCGTTTCCCAGAGCATTGTTCCACACAGTTGAGTATATACACACAATGGGTACTTCCCTGCAAGAGTTTCTACACATGACAACCTTAGTGAATCAAATTTGTAACTGAATGCTGGCCTCTATGAAGCAGTGTTTCACAGAGTTGAGTACAAGGCTTTTCCCTCATGGTTTTCCCGCATGTATTCCTGCGTTAATCACTTGGTGTATGATGATGATAGTTGAATGAAGCCTTCTCCACGTTGTTCTTTCACAGAGTTAGCTATATACCACTGAAATTAAACTCCCAGGCCTGTGTTTTCAAACATTAAGAACTTAGTGAAACAACATGGTACGTGAATGCTGTGCATGTCGCACAGGGCTGTTTCAAAGAATCGAACACACTGCACTTCTTCATTGGGTCCAGAATGTGTTTTCAAAAACTGTCAACCTATGGAATCATGATGGTGGATGAATGATGCGTTCCACAAAGTAATGGTTGACATATTTGAGTGTTCACACTCAGAGGGGAATTTTCCTGCAAGAGTTTCTACACATGACAACAGTAGAGAAACAAATTTGTCACTGAATGCTGGATTCTGCGGAGCAGTGTTTCACTGCTGAGAACACTTTTTTCTTTCATCGGTTTTCACCTATGTATTGCAATATTCATCACTTTGTGAAAGATGATGAGAGTGAATAATGCAGTCTACATGGTGTTCTTTCACAGAGTTAGCTACTTTACACTGGGATTATACTCCTAGGCCTGTGTTTTCAAACATTACGAACTGAGTGAAACAACCTGGTATGTGA
This sequence comes from Hyaena hyaena, assembly GCF_003009895.1. Classification (NCBI taxonomy): domain Eukaryota; kingdom Metazoa; phylum Chordata; class Mammalia; order Carnivora; family Hyaenidae; genus Hyaena; species Hyaena hyaena. The sequence continues at coordinate 85,885 of NW_024082526.1, forward strand.
ATGTTACATGTTGCCCAGGACTGTTTCTCAGAGTCGAGTGCCCTGTATTGATTACACTGGACTCAGCATGTGTTTTCAATAACGGAGAACCTGATGAATCCTGATCCTAGATGAATTATGCTTCTCCCCCCCCCCCCCAGTGTTTAATATATACACTTAATGCCTACATCCTTGCTAGAGTTTCTATACCGGAGAAAAAGTGACACAAATATATAAGTGAATACTGGATTCTGGGGAGCAGTGTTTCACAGAGATGAGAACACGGATATGCCTTCATGGTTTTCGCCCAGGTATTACAGCATTAATCATTCAGTGAAGGAAGACGAGAGTTGAATGAATCTTTCTCCACAGTGTTCTTTCACGGAGTTTGTAAAGACTACTGAATTTATACACCCAGATCTGTGTTTTCGAACAGTAAGAACTGAGCGAAACAACCTAGTATGTGAATGTTACGTGTCGCACAAGGTTGTTTCTCAGAGTCGAGTGCCCAGTACTGATTACATTGGACTCAGCATGTGTTTTAATAACGGAGAACCTGAGGAAGCCTGATTCATCATGATCGTAGATGAATGACGTGTTCCCCCTCTGTGTATTGTATGTACACTCAATGATTACTTCTCAGCTAGAGTTTCTACACTTGACAAAAGAGTGAAAGTACTTTGTAACTGAATACTGAATTCTGGGGAGAAATGTTTCACAGAGCTGAGAACATTGCTCTTCCGTCATTGGTTTTCGCCTATGTTTTGCCACACTAATCACTTCCTGAGAGATGATGATAGTTGAATGATGCGGTCTCGACAGGGATGTTTCACACAGTTGAGTATACACACTCACTGGGTACTTCCCTGCAAGTGTTTCTACACCTGACAACCTTAGTGAATCCAATTTGTAACGGAAAGCTGAATTCTGCGAAGCAATGTTTCAAAGAGATGAGAACACGGCTCTTCCCTCATGGTTTTCCCGCATATACTCTAACATGAATCAATTAGTGAAAGAAGATGATATAGATTGAAACGTTCTCCACAGTATTCTTTCCCAGAGTTAGCTCTATGCTCTTGACTATATACTCCCAGGCCTGTGTTTTCAAACATTAAGAACTTAGTGAAACAACATGGTAAGTGAAGGCTTTATCCGCACAGTGTTGTTTAACAGAGTAGAACACCCTGCACTTCTTCATTGGGTCCAGCATGTGTTTTCAATAACTCTCAAACTATGGAATCATGACCGTAGATGAATGATGCTTCCTCCCCGTGTTGTGTATATACACTCAATGAGTACTTCCCTGCAGGAGTTTCTACACATGACAAAGAGTGAAACTAAATAGCAACTGAATACTGGATTCTGGAGAGAAATGTTTCACAGAGCTGAGAACACTGCTGTTCCGTCATTGGTTTTCGCCTCTATATTGCAACACTAACCAGTACCTGAGAGATGATGATAGTTGAACGATGCGTGCTCCATAGTGATGTTTCATACAGTTGAGTAAGAACACTCAAAGGGTACTTCCCTGCGAGAGTTTCTACACCTGACAACCTTAGTGAATCCCATTTGTAACTGAAAGCCAAATTCTGAGGAGCAACGCTTCACAGAGTTGAGAACACGGCTCTTCCCTTATGGTCTTCGCCCATGTATTCCAGCATTAATCACTTCCTGAAAGATGATGAGAGTTGAATGATGCCTTCTCCACGGTGTTCTTTCACAGTTAGCTATATCTCTGGGATTATACACCCAGGACTGTGTTTCCACACATTACGAAGTTAGTGAAACAACCTGGCAAGCGAAAGCTACCTGCCACACTGGGTTGTTTATCAGAGTCGTGCTCCCTGTGCTTATTTCATTGGACCCAGCATGTGTTTTCAATAACTGACAAACTACGGAATCATGATGGTTGATCAATGATGCGTTCCCCAAAGTTTTGTTCCACAAAGTTGAGTATACACACTCAATGGGTACTTCCCGGCAAGAGTTTCTACACATGACAACCGTAGAGAAACAAATGTGTAACTGAATGTTGGATTTTACGGAGCAATGTTTCACAGAGTTGAGTACACGGCTCTTCCCTCATGGTTTCCCCCACATGTATTCTAGCATTAAACACTTCGTGAAAGGTGATGATAGTAGATCAAACCTCCATAGTGTTCTTTCACAGAGTTAGCTATATAGATTATATACACTCAATGGGTAAGTACCCTGCTAGCTTTATACACGACAAACAGTGAAACAAATTTGTAACCGAATGCTTTATTCTGGGGAGAAATGTTTCACAGAACTGAGAACACTGCTCTTTCATCATTGCTTTTCTCCTTTGTATTGCAACACTCATGACTTCCTGAGTGATGGTGACAGTTGAATGATCTTTTCCCACAGTGTTGTTTCACACAGTTGTGTGTATACACTCAATGTTTACTTCCCTGCAAGAGTATCTACGCATGATAATCTCAGTGATCAAATATGTAACTGAAGGCTGGATTCTGCGAAGCTATGTTTCACAGAGTTGAGAACACGGCTCTTCATTTGTTTTCGCCTATGTTTCCTACAATAATCAATTAGTGAAGTATGATGATCGTTGAATGATGCATTCCTCACATAGTTCTTCCACAGATTTAGCTATATAACACTGAGTTTATACTCCCAGCCCTGTGTTTTCAAACATTATGACCTTAGTGAAACTACCTGGTAAGTGAATGTTGCGTGCCTCACAGTGTTGTTTCTCAGGGTCGCAACCTGTACTTAATTCATTGGACCCAAGATGTGTTTCAATTACTGTCAACCTATGGAATAATTATCATAAAATAATTCTTTCCCCACATTGTTGTTTACACAGTTTAGTATATACACTCAATGTGTACTTCCCTACAAGTGTTTCTACACAACAATCTTAGTGAAACTAATTTGTAAGTGAATGATTGATTCTGCGGAACAATGCTTCACAGAGTTAAGACCACTTCTCTTTCCTAATTTGTTTTCACCTATGTAAGCCAACACCAATACCTTCGAGAAGGATGATGATAATTGAATGATGTATTCTTCACAGTGTTCTTTCACAGAGTTTGCTATATAACACTAGGTTGATATTCCCAGGCCTGTGTTTTCAAGTATTACGTACTTAGTGAAACAACCTGGTAAGTGAATGCTTCATGCCTCACAGTGTGTTTCACAGCGTGGAGCACCCTTCACTTCCTATGTTGGACAGACGTGTATTCAATAACTGTCAACCTATGGAATCGTGATCGTAGATGAATGATGCTTTCCCAACAGTGTTGGGTATATACACTCAAGAGGAACCTCCCTGCAACAGTTTATACACATGACAAATAGTGAAACAAATTTATAACTGAATGCTGGATTCTGGGGAGAATTGTTTCAGACCTGAAAACACTGCTCTTTCGTCATTGGTTATTGCCTATGTATATTGCGGAGTTGAGTATCAACTCAGTGAAACAACAATTAGGGGGAAAGTTTGACAGTTATTGAAAACATTCTGGGTCCAAAGAAGTAAGTCCAAGGTGCTCGACTATGACAAACACCCCTGTGTGCATGCAGCATTCACTTACCAGATTGTTTCACTAAGGTCGTTATGTTTGAAAACACAGGGCTGGGGGTATAATTGCATTTTTATATTGCTACCTCTGTGAAAGAACACTGGGCAGAACGCATCATTAAACTATCATCATCATTCACTTAGTGGTTCGTTTTGGAATACTACGCGAAAATCATTTAGGAAAGAGCAGTGTTGTCAACTCTGTGAAATATTGCTCCGCAGAATCCAACATTCAGTTTCAAATTTGTTTCATGTGTAGAAACTCTTGTAGGGAAGTACCTCCTTAGTGGATATACTCAACTGTGTGAAACAAAACTGGGGAACGCATCCTTCATTTACCATCACGATTCCATAAGTTGACAGTTATTGAAAACGCATGCTGGATCCAATGAAGGAAGTGCAGGATGCTCAACTCTGTCAATAAACATTGTTCAGCATTAAGCCTTCACTTACCAGGCTGTTTCACTAAGTTCGTAATGTTTTAGAAAAGATGCCTGGGAGTATAAATCCAATGTTATATAGCTTACTCTGTGATAGAAACCTGTGGAGAATGCATCATTCAACTATCATCATCTTTCGCTAAGGATTACTGTTGGAATACATAGGCGAAAACCAATTAGGGAAGAACAGTGATAGCAACTGTGTGAAATATTGCTCCGCAGATTCGAGCATTCAGTTACACATTTGTTTCACTAAGATTTTCATGTGTAGAAACATTTGTGGAGAATTACCCATTGACTGTATATACTCAACTGTGTGAAACAACACAGAGGTGGAAAGAATCATTCATCTACGACCATGATTCCATAAGTTGACAGTTATTGAAAACACATGCTGGGTCCAATGAAGAAGTACACGGTGCTCGACTCTGAGTAAAAACACTGCGCTGCATGAAACATTCACTTACCAGGTTTTTTCACTAAGTACGTAATGCTTGAAAACACAGGCCTGGGAGGATAAATACAGTGTTTTATAGCTAACTCTGTGAAAGAACACAGTGGAGAACGCAACATTCAACTATCATCTTTCACTAAGGGATTCGTGTTGAAATACATAGGCGAGGGCAAGATGGCGGAGAAGTAGGGAGCTCCGTACATGCACTCACGCCCAGCCATCACACGGAAAAGATCTGAAGCCATCAGAAACCGTACCACACCCAAGAGATTGGGAGAGAAAGGACACAGACTCCACTGAGAAAGCCTTCTAACGACTACCTCAAGAAATAAGCCAGAGTTCACAGGGTGGAGAGTCCCAAATATCACTACGAACAGGAAAATAAAATAACCAAGGTCCCAACAAGTGAGACCACGAGATACCATTCAAAAAACACTCTGAAAGGATAGGCCCTGGAAAGTCAGAGTCTTCTTGGATATAGCAGTGCTCATAGAAACAGAGAGCATAACAGGTCTTTAAAACCAACAAGAGCCGGAAAGCTAACTAAAATGACGAAACGAAAGAGCTCTCCTCCAAAGAAACTCCAAGAAGAAATGACAGCTAATGAACTGCTCAAAACAGATATAAGCAGAATAACTGAAAAAGATTTTAGAATAATAATGGAAAAATTAATAGCAGGACTTGAAAAAAACATAGGGGACATCAAAGAAACTATGGCTACAGACAGAATGGAAAATAAAAATAGGCATGAAAAATTAAAAAATGCGATAAATGAGATACATAATAAATTACAGGGCTCCAGTGCACGGATTGAAGAGGCAGAAAGGAGAATAAGTGATTTAGAAGACACCATTATAGAAAAACGAGAAGCTGACCAAAAAAGAGACAAACTGATCCAGGAACATGAAAGAAGGGTTCGAGAGCTCAGCGACACAGTCAAACGCAACAATATCCGTATCATAGGAATCCCAGAAGAGGAAGAGTGGGGGAAAGGTGCTGAAGGAGTCCTGGAACAAATTATAGCAGAGAACTTCCCCGACCGGGGAAGAGAAGTAAACGTTGAAATACAAGAGGCTCAGAGCACCCCCCTCCCACCCAGAAGTAATCTGAATCGACCTTCTTCAAGGCATATTATAGTAAAAATGACAAAATATAAGGACAAAGATAAACTTTTGAAAGCAGCTAGGGAGAAAAGGGCCCTAACATACAAAGGCAAACCTATCAGAGTGGTGACAGACCTATCTACTGAAACGTGGCAGGCCAGAAAGGAATGGCAGGAGATCTTCAATGTGATGAACAGAAAAACTATGCAGCCAAGAATCCTCTACCCAACAAGCCTGTCATTCAGAATAGAAGGAGAGATAAAAACCTTTCCAAATAAACAGAAATTGAAAGAATTTGTCACCACTAAGCTAGCCCTACAAGAAATCCTGAGGGGGACGCTCTGAAGGAAAGGTTGCAAGAAACAAAGATACCAGAGACATTACCACAAGCATGAACTCCACAAAGGACACAAAAACTCTAAACCCACATATCTCAATAATAACACTGAATGTAAATGGGCTGAATGCTGCAATCAAAAGACATAGGGTAGTAGAATGGATAAAAAAACAAAATCCATCTATATGTTGTCTACAAGAAACTCATTTTAGACCTGAAGATACCTTCAGATTAAAAGTAAGGGGATGGAGAAATATTTATCATGCTACTGAAATCAAAAGAAAGCCAGTGTAGCTATACAAACTGTATATCAGTGTATCAGCCCGTATATCAGACAGTGTATCAGACAAAATGGACTTTAAATTAAAGACAATAACATGAGATGAAGAAGAGATAATAGTTACAGGGTCTATCCATCAGGAAGAACTAACAATCATAAATGTCTATGCATTGAATATGGGAGCTCCTAAATATATTAAAAAAATAATCACAAAGAGAAACAAGCTCATAGATAAGAATGTGCTAATAGCAGGGGACTTCAATACTCCACTTACAGTAATGAATAGGTCAACCAGACAGAAAATCACTAAAGAAATAATGGACTTGAAAGACACTATGGACCAGATGGATCTGACAGATATATTTAGAACTCTACATCCTGAGGCCAAGGAATTCACTTTCTTCTCAAGTGCGCATGGCACATTCTCCAAGATAGATCACATACTGGGACATAAAGCAGCCCTCAATAAATATAAAAGAATTGAGATCATACCATGCACATTGTCAGATCATAATGCTTTGAAGCTTGAAATCAATCACAGGAAGAAGCCTGGAAAACCCCCAAAAACATGGAGGTTAAAGACCACCCTACTAAAGAATGAATGGGCCAACCAGACAATTAGGGATGAAATTAAAAAATATATGGAAACAAACGAAAATGAAAATACAATCCAAAATCTATGGGATGCGGCAAAGGCAGTCTTAAGCGGAAAGTGCATTGCACTCCAGGCCTATTTCAAGAAACTAGAAAAAGCGCAAGTCCAAAATCTAACAGCTCGCCTAAAAGAACTAGAGGCAGAGCAACAAGAACGCCCTAAACCCAGTAGAAGAAGAGAAATAGTAAAAATCAGAGCAGAAATAAACAACATAGAGATCAAAGAAATAATTGAACAGATCATTGAAACCAAGAGTTGGTTTTTTGAAAAAATAAACAAAATTGACAAACCTCTAGCCAGGCTTCTCAAAAAGGAAAGAGAGAGCACCCAAATAGACAAAA
>NW_024082526.1:97315-112543 GCF_003009895.1 Hyaena hyaena
AATCGAATTCAACAACACATAAAAAGAATTATCCACCAAGATCAAGTGGGATTCATTCCTGGGTTACAGGGCTGGTTCAACATTCGCAAATCAATCAATGTGATACATCACATCAACAAAAGAAAAGATAAAAACCGTATGATCTTGTCGATAGATGCAGAAAAATCATTTGACAAAATACAGCATCCCTTCTTAATAAAGACTCTCGAGAAAGTTGGGATAGAAGGAACCTACTTAAATATCATCAAAGCCATCTATGAGAAGCCTTCAGCTAACATCATCCTCAAAGGGGAAAAACTGAGAGCTTTCCACCTGAGATCAGGAACACGACAGGGATGTCCACTCTCACCACTGCTGTTTAACATAGTGCTGGAAGTCCTCGCATCAGCCATCAGACAACAAAAGGAAATCAAAGGCATCAGAATTGGCAAAGAGGAAGTCAAACTATCACTTTTTGCAGACGACATGATACTCTACATCGAAAACCCGACAGACTCCACCAGAAACGTACTGGAACTGATCCAAGAATTTAGCCAAGTTGCAGGGTACAAAATCAATGTACAGAAATCGGTTGCATTTCTATACACCAACAATGAAGCAACAGAAAGAGAAATCAAGAAGCTGATCCCATTCACCATTGCACAAAAAAACATAAAGTACCTAGGAATAAACCTAACCAAGGATACAAGAGATCTGTATGATGAAAACTATAGAAAACTTATGAAGGAAATTGAAGAAGACACAAATAAATGGAAAAACATCCCATGCTCATGGATAAGAAGAATAAATATAGTTAAGATGTTATTACTACCCAAAACTATCTACACATTCAATGCAATTCCAATCAAAATTGCTCCAGCATACTTCTCAAAGTTAGAGCAAACTATCCTCGAATAGCCAAAGTAATACTGAAAAATAAAACCAAAACGGGAGGTATCTTCATCCAAGACTTTAACCTCTACTACAAAGCCGTCATCATCAAGACAGTATGGTATTGGCACAAAAACAGACACATAGACAAATGGAACAGAATCGAGGACTCAGAAGTGGCCCCAAAAGTATACAGTCATCTGATATTTGACAAAGCAGGAAAGACTTTCCAAAGGAAAAAAGACAGCCTTTTTAACAGATGGTTTTGGGAGAACTGGACAGCAACATGCACAAGAATGAAACTAGATCATTTTCTCACACCATACACAAAAATAAACTCAAAATGGATAAATGACCTGATTGTGAGACAGGAAACCATCAAAACCCTAGAGGAGAAAGCAGGAAACAACTTCTTTGACCTACACCGCAGCAATCTCTTACTTGACACATCCCCCAAAGCAAAGAGATCAAGAGCAAAAATAAACAAATGGGACCTCATCAAGATTAAAAGCTTCTGTACGGCAAAGGAAACAACCCACAAAACTAATAGCCAACCAACGGAATGGGAAAAGATAGTTGCAGACGACATATCAGATAAAGGGTTGATATCCGGAATCTCTAAGGAACTCACCAAACTCCACACCGAAAAAACAAACAACCCAGTGAAGAAATGGCAGAAGATATGAACAGACACTATCCAAAGAGGACATCCAGATGGCCAACAAACATATGAAACGATGCTCAGCATCCCTACTCATCAGGGAAATACAAATCAAAATGACACTGAAATACCACCTCACACCAGTCAGAGTGGCTAAAATGAGCAAATCAGAGAACACGAGATGCTGGCGATGATGTGGAAAAATGGGCACCCTCTTACACTGTTGGTGGGAATGTAAACTGGTACAGCCCCTCTGGAAAACAATGTGGCGGTTCCTCAAAAAATTAACAATAGAACTCCCCTATGACCCAACAACAGCACTGCTAGGAATTTACCCAAGGGATACAGAAATGCTGAGGCATAGGAGCACATGTACCCCAATGTTCATAGCAGCACTCACAACAATATCCAAAACATGGAAACATCCTAAGTGTCCATCAAAGGATGAATGGATCAAGAAGATGTGGTTTATCTCTACCATGGAATACTACATGGCAACGAGAAACAATGAAATCTGGCCATGTGTAGCATCATGGATGGACCTTGAGGGTGTTATGCTGAGTGAAATAAGTCAGGCAGAGGACAAATATCATATGTTTGCACATATAGGAGGATTAGGAGGAACTTAACAGAGGACCAAGGGGGAGAAGAAGGGGGGAAATGGTGGGGGAAAGAGAGAGAGGCAAACCATGAGAGACTCTTGAATGCTGAAAAAACTGAGAACTGATGGATGTAGGGGGGAGGGGGGGATGGGTATGGAGGAGGGCACTTGTGGGGATGAGCACTGGGTGTTATGTGGAAACTAATTTGACAATAAACTATTTGTTTAAAAAAAAAAAAGGAATACATAGGCGAAAACCAATGAGGGAAGAGCAGTGTTGTCAACTCTGTGAAACATTGCTCCGGAGAATCCAGCATTCAGTTACAAATTTGTTTCACTGCTTGTCAGTGTAGAAACTACAGGGAAGTCCCCATTCAGTGTATACATTCAAGTGTGTGAAACAATACTGTAGGGAACACATCATTCAGCTACCATCATGATTCCATAGGTTGACAGTTATTGAAAACACATGCTGGGTCCAAAGAAGTAAGTATCCAAAGAAGGAGGGGCAGGGTGCTAGATCTGTGAAACATTCCTGCACGGGATGGAGCATTCACTTACCAGGTTGTTTCACTAAGTTCGTAATGATTGAAAACACGGGCCTTTGAGTATAAGTCCATTGGTATATAGCTAAATCTGTAATAAAAACCTGTGGAGAACACATCATTCAAATATCATCATCTTTCACTATGGGATTAGTGTTGGAATACATAGGTGAAAACCAATCACTGTTGGCCAGGTTCTCAACTCTGTGAAACAATGTTCCGCAGAATCCAGCATTCAGTTAAAAATTTGTTTCACTAAGATTGTCATGTGTAAGAACTCTTGCAAGGAGTGTATATACTCAACTGTGTGGAATAGCCCTGAGAGGAACTCATCATTCATCTATGATCATGAGTCCATAGGTTGACATTTACTGAAAACACATGCTGGGGTCCAAAGAAGTAAGTATCCGATTCTCCAGTCTAGAAAAAAACACTGTGCGGCATGCAACTTTCACTTACCAGGTTGTATCACTAAGTTCGTAATGTTTGAAAACACAGGCCTGGGAGTATAATCCCAATGTTAGATAGCTAACTCTGTGAAAGAACACTGTGGAGAACGCATGATTCAACTATCATCATCTTTCACTAAGTAAGGGATTAGTGTTGGAATAAATAGGCGAAAACCAGTTACGGAAGAGCAGTATTCTCCGCTCTGTGAAACATTGCTCTGCAGAATCCAGCATTCAGTTACAAATTTGTTTCAGTGTTTGTCATGTATAGAATCTCTTGCTGGGAAGTAAGTACCCATTTAGTGTATTTACTCAGCTGTGTGAATCAATACTTTGGGGAACGCATTATTCAACTATCATGATTCCATAGGTTGACAGTTATTAAAAACTCATCCTGGACCCAGTGAAGGAAATGGAGGTTGTTCCACTCTGTGAAACAACCCTGTGCCACATGCAGCATTCACTTACCAGGTTGTTTTACTAAGTTCGTAATGTTTGAAAACACAGGCCTGGGAGTATAAGCTCAGTGTTATATAGCTTACTCTATGAAAGAACACTGTGGAGAACGCATCATTCAACTATCATAATCTTTCACAAAATGATGAGTGTTGGAATACATAGAAACTCTTGCAGGGAAGTACACACTAAGTGAGTAATATTTCAAAACAAAGGCCGGGAAGGAAAAGCTCAGTGTTTCCTACCGATCTCTGTGAAAGAACCCTTTGGAGAATGCATCATTGAGTTCTCATCAACTTTCACTAAGTGATTAGTTTTGTTTACAGAGGCAAAGACCCACGAGGGAAGTACATTGAGCTCAACCCTGTGAAACATGTTCTATGGAATCCAGCATTTGGGTACCAATTAGTTTCACTAAGCCGGTGAAGTGTTGAACGCTTGCCTGGAAGTATGAGTGTGAACGAATACTCAAGTGTGTGAAGGAACTCTTTAGGGAACGCATCATTCTGGGACCATCATGACTGCATAGTTGATACTTATTGAAACCCAATGCTGAGACCCATGATCGAAGTGCTGGTGCTCTACTCTTTGGAACCACAATCGGCAGAATGCAGCAATTAGTTAACATGTTGTTTCACTCACTTAGGAACGTCTGAAAACACAGGCCTATCAGGAAAAGCTCAGTGTTTTATACCTAACTCTGTGAAAGAACACTGTAGAGTATGCATCATTCAACTATCATCATCTTTACTAAGTGATTAGTGTTAGAATAAGGAAGCAAAGACTACTTAGGCAAGTGCAGTGTGTTCAACCCTGTGAAACCGTACTCTGCAGAATCCAGCGTTCAGTTACCAACTTGTTTCACTGAGTGGGTGATGTGTAGAGACTCTTGCATGGAAATATGTGTGTATATACTCAACTGTGTGAAAGGACACTTGGGGAAACACATCATTGAGCTACCATCATGATGGCATCGTTGATAGTGTTGAAAACAAATGCTGAAACCCATGATCGAAGTGCGAGTGTTCTACTCTCTGAAACCACAATTGGCAGAATGCAGCAATCAGTTAGTATTTCACACAGTTAGTAATGTTTGAAAACACAGGCCTGGAAGGAACAGCTCAGTGTTATGTATCTAACTCTGTGAGAGAACCCTGTGGAGAACGCATACTTCAACTCTCATCTTCACTAATTGATCGGTGTTAGAATACAGAAGCAAGGACAAGCGAGGCAAGTGCAGTGTGCTCAAGCCTGTGAAACATTCCTCTGCAAAATCCCATATTCAGTTCTAAATTTGTTTCCCAAGGATGGTCATGTGGAGAACAACTTACATGGAAGCATAAGGAATTATAAGGTGAGCTCAAAGGGACTACCTGGGGTTTCGGCAAGCAGTGAGTGATTGGCTAGTTTGTACAGAGTAACTACTTGCAGTTCCCAGCCCTGACTCAGACCACAGTAATGTTACCCATTTCTTTTGATTGGCAGATCCGAGGGTGGTCCTGAGGGTGGCTTCAGCTGAAGCTTTTCCTGGAACTAGGGTTATGTGCAGCCCGAGGTTGCTCTTAATGGAGGACTTAACTTCAGGCTCTTCAGTATGCACCCTCTGTTCTCTCTATGAGGCAGGACAGCCTAACATTCGAAGCATGAACTCTGATTTGAGATACACGTGGGTTAGAGTTCCAGCCATCCTTTTATTAACTCCAACTTCAGGTAATTTACTTGGAGTCTCTGAGCCTCCATTTTCACTCCGTGAAATGGATGGTTACACCATCTCAGGTTTGAAGGGGATTACATGAAATAATAAACACGTAAAGCTGAGAGTCCAAGGCCGGGCACACACAGTGAATGCTCAATAAATGTTAGTTGTATCACTTTATGTCTTGATCGTAAACATTCATAAAATGCAGCAGCTTATTATTACAAAAGAAGGAAATGTTAAATTTTTGGCATATATATCCTTTCAAACTGTGTTTCAGTGAATGGGATATTATGCATGTTCACGGACAGCCTGCTTTTTTACCCAGATATTGTCATGATATTAGTTACAAATTAGAAATCTGCAGCATCTTTTTAAATTATAGGAACATCAAATACCATGATTAACTTAATCATTTCCTGATAGCTAGGAATTTCCATAAGCTGAATATGGCAGTGAAAACAAATGAAGCAGAATAACAACTATCAGAATGTATTGTATGCTAGAATCAATATTACTTCATTAACTTTTATCTGTTATGTATCTATATGTGAATTGGGTTGCAATTTAGAATGTGTTTTTTACTACAAATACTTTTTTTTTTATTTCTAGGAGAGAGAGAGAGAGAGACAGCGTGAGCAAGGGAGGGTCAGAGAGAGAGGGAGTCACAGACTGAAACAGGCTCCAGGCTCTGAGCTGGCAGTCAGCACAGAGCCCGACGCGGGGCTCGAACCCACGAACCGTGAGATCATGACCTATGCGAAAGTCAGATGCTTAACCGACTAAGCCACCCAGGCGCCCCAGCAAATACTATTTTTAAAAAGTGTGGCAGTTGTCTACAGGAATTTCTTTTTTCAGTTTTGAATAATAACCTTCTTGGATATTTGTAGGCACTTGTGTGTTTTTTTTCTTTTAGGTTGACCTGCCAGCCATGAATTCCTTTGGGTTTTCTGAGAAGATAGAGATTCCATCTGATTATGTTGCCTCCCCCAAACCATTAAGCTAAATGTTTCTTCTGGAGAGAAAAATTGTTGCGGACGAAATGACACAAAGGACAAGACACACACAAAAGACAGAGACACAACTCCGGCCGGAGGAACAATTCTACGCAAGCCCCTCTTGCGGTTTATTTTATACCCCGGTAACTGGATGCAAACTGAAATCTACAAGATGCATTCCTTTACCAATTAAGGGCAAGTAGCCAAACACATTTCAAGGACAGGGGGGAGCAAAGGAAAGAAGCGACCACAACATGTTTACTAAGAGGCCTGCTCACAATTCCAGCCTTCTCCTTACTTCTAAGGAGGGCGTGTTCCCTCGTTTGCGAGCGGACCATTAAACTTGGATATTGTGTGCAGGCCTCCTGGCAGAGCACCCTGTTTGCAGGCATGCCTTGCCCAGGCAGGGAGCCCCGTGTGCAGGCACATCCCCGCTTCCCTAACCACGCTTTCTTGTGGTCACTGTCGGGCTCCCACAAAAATGCTCATTCTGTTGGCTATGTAAGCTTCACCTCATCCACCCCAGGGGATTTAGGGCAGCAGAGCCCCCCACCCCCACCCCAGGAACCACTGGTGGGGACCAGCTCCCATCCTTCTGCTCTCACTCACCTTCCTCGAATACTTAGACGGGGCTGCTGTCACTGATGTCACATGCTGTTGCAGCTCCTGGGTAACTGGTCCAGGTCATGGGAGAGGAATTCCATGGTCAGGACAATAAATGTCTTCACCATCTGCAGTGTAGAACCAGAGTGGAGGCTCAGGGTGAGTGCCAACCAACTGCCTGGTTTAAAACTGAATGTTTACTAAATAAATTAAAAACACTTGACTCAGTATGTGTTCATGCCAGCAATGAGTACATAGTTGCAACTCTGGCTTCAATGTGATTAAATACAAAGTAAGCTTAAGTACACCGAGTTTTCAAGGGAAAATCCTCAAGTAAGTTTAGCTTTACCCCCTCAAACCATACAGTTAAGTTTTGGACTTCAATGACAAAATAAAATATTAGAGTAAAAACAAATAAAAAGTCACCCTCATCAAAAGAATAAAATGAGAAGCCACAGACCAGTAGAAAAGATTTGCAAAAGACACACCTGTAAATGACTGTTATCAAAATACACAAAGAACTCTTCAAACTCAACAGTCAGAAAACAACTTAATTGACAAATAAGGCAATGACCTTTTCAGACACTGTTGGGAGCCACACTTGCCTCTCTGGATGGCAGTCACAGCAAGGAAATGGCAGTGTTTGCAGCTCCTGCCATAAGAAACGAAAACTGGTATCTCTTTCTGCTACTACTGGCTCATGTTGGAAATAATCCTGCTGGTATTGACCAAGACACAGCAATATTCCATATCCGTGAACACATATGTCTCATAACGAAAAGCATATTCCTGCCTTTACAAAAGAGATTTTTAGATAAAAGCTCTGTGGATGATTGTAAAAAGGCTTTTCCAAAGGGCCTTGCAGATCCAAGACTTACATAATAAAGGGGGCCAAGAACATAGAGTTAAAATTGAGTCTGGCCCTGAGACAGCCTAATTTAGAGTTAATGGCAGATTCCACCCCCACCCATTTGTTTCTACTTGGAGCATTTCCTGGCCCTGGATATGCTGATTACTCCCTGTGAAGGAACCTATTGAGGAACTACTTTTGTCATTATGGGAGCAAAGGTGTTCCTTGGAAGACTTGTTTTTCTTGATGCTTCCACCTTAAAAGAAGTAACTTTACCCTTTTTATGCTAAAAAGTTTGTCTGGTATGCTAAAAATACTTTCTTCCCCATAAGATAAGCATCTCAATCACTATTGATAAAGGTTATACAGGAGTCTTCTAAATTTCCGGGAAATTCTTACATATCAAAGAAGTCTGTTATCAGAAATCATTGTCTAAGACAAATGCCACTTCTGTGCCGTCCCCCAAACACTTATAAAATAAAATTGATCCCCAGTCAGAACAGAGATGCCTGCCTGGTGATCAGAAAGAATCTCGGGGCTCTCTCACTCTCTGTCTCGTTGACACCATCCATGCTTCAGGGACCCCTGGACCTGCCAGAGCCGGCCTCTGACAAGACACCACACCAGAAAGAAATACAGATGGCAAATAAGCATATGAAAACGTGCACCATATGTCACGAAAGAAATACAAATTGAAACAACTGAGAGGGGGCACCTGTGTGGCTCATTGGGTTGAGCATCTGACTTTGGCTCAAGTTATGATCTCACAGTTCATGAACTCAATCCCCACATTGCTGCTGTCAGCGCAGAGCCTGCTTTGGATTCTCTGTTCCCACTCTCCACCGTGCACTTCCCCTGGTCCGTCTCTTACAAATAAACATTACAAAAATAATAAAATAAAACAACAGTGAGATACCACTACACATATTAGAATGGCGGGAATGCAAAATGGTACAGCCATTTTGCAGACAATTCAAATGTTCTTACAAAACTCTTCCCCTACAGTCCAACGATTGTGCTCCTTAGTATTTATCCAAACAGTTGAACACTTTTATCCACACAAAAGCCTGAACATAGATGTTTAGAACAGTTTTATTCATCATTTCCAAAAGTGGAACTTACCCAAGGTGTCTGTTAATAGGTGAATGGATAAGCAAACTGTGGCCTAGCTAACAATGGAATATTATTCAGGGCTGTAAAGAAAGAAGCTATCAAGCTCTGAAAAGACATGGAGGAAACCTAACCAAGTTTTATTAAGTGCAAGAAGCCAATCTGTAAAGACTACATATTGTATTATTCCAACTATATGACATTCTAACCAAGGCAAAATGAAGGAAACAGGGAAAAGGTCAGTGACTGCCAGGGCTTAGGGCAGATGGAGGGGGAGGGATGAATAGGTGCAGCACAGAAGATGTTTAGGGCAGTGAAACTAGTGGGTATGATCCTATAATGGTAGACACAGGTCATCATAAATGTGAAGAGCCTAAATAACGCCAGTTTAAAATTAAGACCCCCATTAAAAGCAACCTCGGGCTGCACATAGCAGCAGTCTCAGGAAAAACCACAGATTGTTCAAGGCAGAAACCTCTCTCCAATTAGCCAATCGGAGGAGGTTAAAAACATTCCTGTGGGCTGAGACAAGGGCTGCTCCCCCGTGCCTAACTCACCTCATAATTGGTCATTTTCAAAGGAGTCTCAAAAGGCCATAATTGTGCTCCGCCAAAAGTAACAGACACCTCACAGGTACTGAATGGTCAAAGCTGTTGCCAGGTGTGTTATACAAATATGATTGGTGTACAACACGTGTATTGTAACACTCCCATCCCTTACCCCTTAAAAACCCTGCTCGCTATTGTTCGGGCCCCCCCCCCCCCCCCCCCCCCCCCCCCCCGCTGCTGCTGCTGCTGCTGCTGCTGCTGCTGCTGCTGCGTCGGTAGGCAGGTGAGACCCTGCCCCAGCTTGTAATAAAGACCCTTTTTTTCTTGCATTGGTGTTGGCTTCTGAGGTCTCTGAGGACTCGCAATTCGGGCACAACAAATGTGTCCAAACCCATAGAATGGACAACCCAAGAATCAACCCTAATGAAATCTATGGATTTTGGCTGGTCATGATGTGTCAATGTAAGTTCATCCATCTACTGTAATGAATATCCATCTCTCTGGTGGGAGACATTAAGGGGAACCTATGCATATGGAAGGCAGGAGGCATATGGGAAATTTCTGTGCCTTTGGCTCAAAGTTGCTGGGAACAGTAAACTGTTAATAAAAGAAAAAATCACAGAAAATTATCCTCAGACTTCTACTTCTTGAAAATCTCTGCTCTTAGTTCCATTTGTGTCTTCCTATGTTCTTTATGCAAAGTCAAGCAAATCAGTATCTGCACCCCCTCTTATGCTAAGGTAACCAGTCTGTATGCTAATTTTCACCTTAAAACAAGGTGAAATTCTGGGGATATGGTATAAGCATGTTTAATTTTACTAGACTGCCTCCCGTACCTAAATTGTTTATTTGTTTTTCATTTTTGGATTGAAGTATAATCAACATACAGTGTTATATTATTTTCAGATATATAGTATGAGGATTTAAAAATTCTGTACATTTCTCAGTGGTCCTCAAAATAAGTATACTCTCAATCCCCTTTATCTATTTCACCCATCCCTCAACCACCTCTCCTCTGGCAACCACCATTTTGTTTTTTGTATTTCAGAGTCCGTTTTTTTTTTCTGTCTGTCTCTTTTGCCTTGTTCATTTGCTGTGGTTCTCCAATTACACATATCAGAGAAGTCATATGGTATTTTTCTTTCTCTGGCTTCTTTCATTTAGAATTATATTCTCTAGTTAATAAATTGTTGTTTTACTGATTTCTACTTACACTCCCACCAGCAATGTCCAAGAATGCCTGTTTCCCCGGATTCTTGCTGACAGTGTGATCAAATTTGTGCATTTTGTGTGTATCTAGGAGGTGAAAATGACATCTTAATTAGTTTTCATCTGTATGGAATCAAAACACCAAAGCGTTTCCCTCAGCAGTTCCCACAACTAGACAGAGTACACTAGAACCTGACTCTTCCATTCATTTCTGAGCTTTTCTTATACTTGCTACTGTCCTTTTTCAAACTGCAATGAGGGACTCTTCAGGCAGGCAATATCATCTAAATACAACTGAATACTTTTGTTTCCGTCCCTGTTTTGGTTCCATTTTAGTTTAGTTTAGTTTTTCGTTTTGATCCTTCTTAATGGTTATTTCTGAAAAGACCTTTGATTTGACTTTATATCGGTGATGCAAACTTCACATTTATAAAAATTTTCTGATTTATTGTATGCAAATTATATTTACTTTAAGTTTTTAATTTTAATTTCAGTATAGTTACCATGCAACTTTGTGTTAATTTCAGTTGTCCAATAGAGTGAATCAACAATGCTATGCATTACTCAGTGCTTATCATGATAAATGAACCTTTTAATTCCCATCAGAGAATTCACCCATTCCCCTCAGGCATCTCCCCTCTGGTAACCATCAGTTTATCCTCTATAGTAAAGAGTCTGTTTCTTGGTTGGCTCTCTCTTCTTTTTTACCACCCTTTGTTTGTTTTGTCTCTTAAATTCCACACATGAATAAACTCATACTGTATTTATCTTTTTCTGACTGGGTTATTTCACTTAGTCTTATACTCTCTAGTTTCATCCATGTTGTTGAAAACGCCAAGATTTCATTCTTCTTATGGATGAATAATATTATATTGTACTATTATACACACACACACACACACACACACACATACACGCACACCACTTCTTGTTTACCCATTCATACTAATTTTAAAGAGTGATGAGATTTAAAGCAATACTTTTTAAGTTGTCATGAACCTGAATGAGTGTCAGTCATACTGAAAAACATGCAGCAAGCTCAGTCAGCACAGGACCCTGGAGACATAATCAGGAGTGGAGTTTGCTCTCATCGCCTGAGTCCCTTGGCCCCTGCCCACCTGCTGGCTCTCCTTACCCAACACTCCTGGTGTAAGAAGCTCTCTGAGTGTTGTGGAGAATCCCTGCAAGACAAGTTTGATCTCTCTGACTGAAAATCACAAGTTTCATGGATCTCCACACAGATCAAGCATGAGAGTCAGCTTGGGGTGTCCCTCATTTATTTGCATACTTTAACGCCCACACTAACACCACACTAGTGAGGTGACCGATATAAGTGATTTTTCCACAGATGTTCAAAGGATGTTTATAAGGGATGATTTGAAAACCATAAATCTTTCTACCCAAAGGGAAAGCCAGAAGGAAGTGTATTTTAATGCCATATTTTCATCATCATTTTCATCCAATACAGAACTACTACCCTTTCGACTGAGATTTGGTTCGATCTTTTTCTTTAAAAGTCTATTGGAGCACCTGGGTGGCTCAGTTAGTTAAGCATCCGACGTCGGCTCAGGTCATGATCTCAGAGTCTGTGGGTTTGAGCCTCGCCTTGGGCTCTGTCGCACAGAGCCCAGAGCCTGCTTCAGAGTCTGTGTCTCCTTTTCTCTCTGCCCCTCCTCTGCTCACTCTCTGTCCGTCTCTCAAAATAAAATACAGACACAAAATTTTATTCTTTTAAATAAAAGTCTACTATTCAATTTCCAAACATATGGGGAAATTCTAGCTATCACTTCTTTATTGATCTAGCACTTTAAAAAATATTTTATGTCTTATTTATTTCTGAGAGAGAGAGAGAGAGAGACAGCATGAGCAGGGGACAGTCAGAGAGAGAGGGAGATACAAAATCCAAAACAGGCTTCAAGCTCTGAGCTAGCCATCAGCACAGAGCCCCACGCGGAGCTCGAACCCACAAACTGTGAGATCGTGACCTGAGCCACAGTCGGACACTCAACCGACTGAGCCACCCAGGAGCCCCATGTTCTTTCTCATTTCTGAATAGCCTTTCTCCACGTTTGCTTCTATAACCCCTTCCCTTCCCTCACCAGGCTCTTGCCCTATTGGGCTTTCTTTATTTCCACAAGCATGAAGTATTTTCCTGCCTCAGGGACTTGTTTTTTCTAGCAAGAATGCCACTTTCCCCCATTCTTCATTTGGATGACTCCTCATTCATCCCTAGGCCTCACTTGAATTGTCATCTCCTCAGTGATGCTAGCTTTGTTGTTCCTCATCCCATTACCGTCTTGTTTCATCCTATACATATCACAAACAACAATTCTTACTTTTGTCTATTGAATATAAGAACAGTTTTCCATCACTCACTTGTAGATTCCAGAGGTCAGAGATATGGCTTGTTTTTTGCTCCATTAGCACAGTGTGTAAAGAAGATAATCCAAGACAAAGGTCTGTTGAATGAATGTCTAATACAGAAGTCAGTCTCTATATAAAGGATTGAACTAGAGAACAGGCCCCGTTTTCAAAAACATATTTACAAGAATGCATATGTATCCTTCATGTTGCCTTTTGTGACATCAACCATGATTTCAAAAACAAAAACAAACACAAGGATGTACTATGAATACAGTCCTGGATTGGCAGGCCTATAGGAAACTAAAAATAATGCAGTTCTGATACATAGTTTTATGGTATTATGACTTGATACATGTAAATAGCTTGAGAACCTAAGAGAACAGAAAGTTACCAAATGCCCAAACTATCCATTCATGTATTCATTCATTCATCCAACAAAGAAATGCTTAATCAGCTGCTATACATTCAAATGCCACGTGTCAGCCAATACACACTTGAGGCCTTTCCAATCCATCAATTTGGTTTATATTCCTTCATTTTATATGACATTTATCTTCCCTCATTTACAAACACGTAAGTCTTTGTAGGGGCTTTTATCACATGTTGCAGAAATAGACGTACACATAAATAGCACACAAACAGCAGACCTGGCTACTCAATCTTACCACTCGCGCTCATCAAGCTTGAATAGCCTCAAAGACCCTTGCAACACTCTGCTTCAGGCAGACACTAGTGGTCATGAGGGATAGCACCCAAAAGGAACCCTAGGGGTGCCTATTCTGGGTGGAAGAAAGAGCCCCAGCTTTGCAGTCAGACCACACTGTATTTGAATCCATGTAGCAGAAGAATAATCCATGCCTGGTTACTCCATCAGATATAGATAATCTTACCCACTTTCTCTTTGGTGAAAGAATTAAGTTGGATAATATATTTGAAACATCTGGCACACACAGCGTATCCAATATATGCTTTTGATGCTACTAATTTCCTTCCAAGTAAGTCTCGTAGGGTGTTTCACATACAGTGATGGCTTAATAAGATGGGCTGGCATGAACAGAAACCTTTCTGAAGCAAGCACAATGGGTCACAAAGACTGAAAAACAAGACAAGGGAACAAAAAACAAAAACAAAATTCCTCCCTCCATCCCCTCTATCCACACAATACATTCTATCTCATTTTCTTTCCATACATTTAATAAAAATTATGGGCAGCAGAAGATGCTCAGAGAGTCCTTGATTGAAAATCCCAAGACTGCATCTTTTGTTCTTAAGGGCTTTTCTTAGTTGGATCTGATTTTTCTCCAGAGGTGAGGGATATAAGATCTGGTGGCATATTTGGGGCATTTGGGGAATCAGAGTCAAAGGGTGGGTAAATACCTGATGGGGGTTGGGGGGAGAAGGGGTGCGGCGGGGAGGCTTGCGCCCTTGGAGTCAGCGCCAACCCCTGCAATGGGGATATGGTTCCGGAGAAGACCCTGGCCACTAGCAGCGAGAGGAGGCCACAGTGTAAAGGGGCAAAGGGTTCAGGTGGCAGGAGCCAACCGAGATCCCAATTCCAGGGACTTGACAGCTCAGGGAGAGAGGGGGCGGCTGCTCAAGGCAAGGCTTTTGTTCTCGCCCTCCTCTGTCTGCCTCCACCTCACTCTACTCTTTTTTTCAGGGCCTTAAGAGTTGCAGGCGGCACACACTCCTCACCTCCCTCACACACGGCGGGTTCACACATGTCCCCCCTCCCTTTCAGCAGCCTGCCCTGTTTATCTAGAAGCTAGGATCTGGAATCCGAGCGGTAGACCCCTCCCCCAAGCCCAAGACTCGAGGGCCAGGGCTCCTGGGCCTTGTGTGTCTCAGATCCGCTTCAATCCTAGGCGAGAGGGTGAAGGGGGCAGAGACCACCCCACACGTGCTCAAATCCACACCTGTGCAGAGCCCAGGGCCCCCTCTCTGCGCTCGGAGCAGAAGTTGGTTTCCCGGGCGGCCTCCCCCAGCAGAGACGTGGGAGTTGGGGAGCGCCATGGCCCCTCGAAAGGCGGAGAGAGAATAGGAGCGAGAGCGGCGCCTCGAGGGGAGGCGGCGGCGCGGGGGAGGCAGCCCACCTGGACACGTGCTCCCTTTGCTGCCGGGGTGCTTTCTCCAGCCCCAGCTTGGTGAAGATGTCTACAAGCACCATGACAGCCACCACCCCGCAGATGATGTAAACGATGAGGTTGGGCTTGTCCTCGGTGAGGTCGTGCAGGGGGTTGTCCTTGCGCGCGGGGGGGGGGGGGGGGG
>NW_024082526.1:117433-122337 GCF_003009895.1 Hyaena hyaena
GCTACGGGGAGAGGCGGGGGCCGCAGAGCAGGGGAGAGTCGGTCTGTCTGCGCCTCCGGACTCTGCCCCGCGCCTGCCCGCAGGGTCCTTCTCAACTGCCCCGCTCTCCAGGTGCACTGGGGAGAGCGAGGCCACACAGCGGAATGAAGGGAGGGCAGGAGGAGGGCGGGCAGAGGAGGGAGGGGTGCGAGCTCGAGAGGGGCGGGAGCGCGGAGGGGTGACTCGGGCCGGGACAAGTTGGGGGGCGTGCGGCGCTGGGCTGGCGGGCGGGCGGGGAGGAGGGCGCTGTGGCGGCCACCGGGGCGGAAGGCCCCACTCAGGCTTCCCAGCACGGGGAGCGTGGCTGCGGGGTTTCCCGCGCCCTCTCCTAGCGGGAGGCGTGGCTCGGACCTGTTCACGCGCAGGAGCGGCTCCTCTCCTCGCGTTTGCAGGCGCGCCTGCCCCGGCTTCGCGGCGGAGCTCCCGCAGGGCGATGGGGGCGCCCAGACCTGCGGGGCCGCGGAGGCTCCGCCCAGGCCGGAAGCGAGGGTGAGGGGCGCTGCGGGGGTGGGTGGGGTTTGCCCCGCTCCTGGCTGGGCTCGCGAGCCCGGGGCGCGACGAGGAGGCCTCGCGGAGGTGGGCGTGGGCCGCGGGCTCAGGGCCGGGAGGTGGGGGGCGCGCGCTGGCCCCGTTCTCGGAATTCGCGGGTATTCCCAGAACTACTGTTGTTTGTTTGGTTTTGGTTTTGTTTGGTGTGTGTTTCCATTGCCCTCTCTGGCACAGTAAGGACTTTGATGGAAGGCCCTCAAAGGAGCAGGTCAGTTTTCCAATTCCGACTGCCCTGAGAGACCGCGTGACGGTGCCTCAGTTTCCTCGTCTGTAAAACCGTGGCAGTAACTCCCAAGGCTGAGATGAGGCGAAACTCTCTTGTGCAACTACCTCTCCTCTCACTCCCCTCTGGCCTCCATGCCCTAGGGAGGCTCTACACGCTGACAGGTCAGAGCCTGGGAGTGAGACGGGCGAGCGACGGAACTGCGCCCCCGGATACCAGTCCATCGCCGTATTAAAATTGTTACATATAAAACATCTTACCTAAGAGAAAGATAAATAAGGGCACTCTAAAATCTGGAAAGGTCTACACCACCATGTTGGATGACTGGTTGTGTTCCTCTAGATATGGGAACTTTTTCCTTCCTGTGAAAGTGCATTTTCCAAGTACTGGATAGTGAGCATGGACTATGTGTAGGTTAAGAATCAGACCCCTCCAAGGCAGGGAAGGAGACCCTCTTAGCAAAGGTTGGGAGTGTGCTCCTTACACCTATTTTGGAGATAATTAAGAATTTCTATTTGAGGGGCGCCTGGGTGGCTCAGTCGGTTAAGCGTCCGACTTTGGCTCAGGTCATGATCTCACGGTTTGAGGGTTGGAACCCTGAGTGGGGCTCTGTGCTGCCAGCTCAGAGCCTGCACCCTGCACGGGATTCTGTGTCCCCTCCCCTCCTCACGCTCTTTCTCTCTCTCTCTCTCTCAAAAATTTAAAACATATTTTTTTAATAAAAAAAGGAAATATCTATTTGAGATTTAAATGACATTTGGCTGGGATTTATGTTTACCGGAGATAACCCCAAAGAGATGGTCACACCTGTTTTTGCAAACACCCGTGGGTACGATTCATGAGAAACAAGCAGACTGTCTCTGCTGGGGACAATTAAATGAGCTGTGTTAGGGACTGGCATGCGCCACAACCCATTAAAGAGAATGAGGCCCATTTGTGTGTAACGGCGGCCTGCAGTAGCGGCTGGCGGCAAGGCCTAAGTAACACAGGGTGTGGAAAGGGGGAGGCATCTATGGGCTTATGCTCCAAATGTGTATAGAGGTTCAACGACATTAAAAAGATTTGCTCACTTACTCCTCACAGCCTCATGATACAGGTATTACTAACCCCATTTTATAGAGGAGGCACAGAGAGGCTATGAACTAGAATATTTTCTGGTATGATACCAGAAGACTTACCCTAGTGACCATCTCTGGGACAAGCGGTTGTGGACGGGGTTACTTATTTTTGCTCTTTAGCCTTTCTTTGAACTCTTAGATTTTTTATTTTTGTGCTCTTAGAATTTTTAAGGAGTCTCAACTGCCATAAGTAAACTAAAGAGCGACAATGAAACCTATTTCGGGGATGTGCCCTGTACCTCCCTTTCTAGACACCTGACACTCTTCGCCCCAAGAGAGAACTTAGTGTACAGGGGAGAGGGTGGGAGAGGAGGGATTTGTCACATTTCCTTCCAGGGCCTCACCAGGGCCACTTCCCCGTCCTGCCTCCACCCAGGCAGAGAGGAATTGCAGTGTCTAGGGTCCTTGCCCTGCCCACAAGTCACTTGAGACCCTCACCCCCTGCCTGGCCTCCTGGCACCCAGCCCTGTCTGAGAACCAAGATTATCAGAGGGACATTGCATACTCTGGAAACTTCACTATGAGAAGATGACAAAGTCTCTTGTGGCACCTATAAGCAAATTAGAATAAGGTGCTTCATCAAGGCCCTTAAATACCAGAAAATCATCATAATAAATATTGAAATAGCTCATTTTTGGATTCAAACAAAGTTGTAACATTCGCAGTGTGAAATGTAACATGTCGTCATTGCACAGCCTGAATTGCTGTACACTGTGCCTTGCTGATCTGGGCGACAAGCCTGGATACCCATCTGGGAGGTCATCTTTACAATGCATGGGGACCCTGGAAGGGCAAGTGTTAGGTGAAAGACCCTGGTGACCCATACTTACAGCCTCAGGCTCTGGTCCCCTCTGGCAGATGGAAACGCACTGTGAGTCTACTCCTGGGCAGTCTGTATGAGAGAAAGTGAGGAGAAGGGTCCCCGTGGCTGGAGGTTGTCCTAAGGCAGAAGGAGACAGGAGATCAGTCCCTACAATTGTGAGCTGTTACATTTCCCCCAACTTAAAAACTGTCTCGTGAAGTCGGCTGTCCCCCCAGGGCCCCTCCCTATCATCCTATCTCTCACTGGCTGACTGAGCCAGCATGAAAAGGTGCTGCTTCATCTTACCATTTATCCCCTCTCTAATCTAACTCCAAACAGCTTCTCCATGGAACCCTGAGTGCTCACTGGGCCCTTAGCACCACCATGTATGGGTGTAGTTTGCCAGGTGCTGTTGGCCACAGGCAATGTGACCTGAGCAGGGTCTTATGAGAATGTTTGTGTGAGTGTGATAGTTCGTGTGAATGTGTATGATACGTGCGTGCACACAGATGAGCTTGTGAGTCTGCATGGATGTTCGTCTGTGGGAGTGTGCACGAATGAATGTTTTACTGTGATCTGTGTGAATGAATGTGCATGTGTGAGCGTGCAAATGGGTATTTGTAGAAGGTGTGTGTGACATGGGATTGTACGTGTGCACTTTGTCCCTTAGGGTGTCTGGAAGCGGATCCTTCTCCTCTGCTCCCAGTGCAGGTTTTGTTGCGCCCACAGTCACCTTTGCTGTAGTACAGCAGCTGGGCTGGACCCCCTGAGTGATTCTGCTCGGAAGCCTGGACAGCCTGGCTCAAGCCTGTACTTGCCAGATGCTGGACAGATCATTTACGCTCCTCAATCCTGTGTTTTCATGAGTAAAACAGGTAAGAGAACACGGTCCCTCCTCATCAGTTTCTGCTAAAGATGTGTTGAGATAATGCACACACAGCTCAGCCACAAGGTGGAGCATAACATGCATCAGAGCATAACATCAGTAGAGGGGTGTGGCCCAGAGATGAAACATCTACGCCCCTACCATTGTCCACGGCTATGACCACAGCCGAGAATGTGTGCTTCTCCATGCTGTCCTTTTGCAGACTGGCTCGAGTGGAAATGACGCCTGTTTCTGGGCTGATGTCCAGCTGATGGCTGGTGTCATGCCATATAAACCCTCATTCTTACAGGGCTGGGGCAATGTGTCGCCCAACCACCCTCCCAGGACATAATGAACAACTGGGTGCTGACAAATTTAAGTATTTCCTCTGGCCAGCTCTCCAGGCACGTGGCTCAATTTCAACCATGGGTGCCTTGAGCAGGTCCAGCAGCAGGACCAAACCACACCTCCAGTCCTGCCTGATTTCCTGAGAGTGGAAGGTGTCCGGGTCCTGGGCCCTGTATGATGTTATTTCCTGGCCCACACCAATGTCCTTTGGCAATTCCACCGTCTTCATCAGGGGTACAAAGACAGGGGCCTCATTCACGTCCAACACGTCCACGGTGACCGTGGCCGTAGAGGTGAAGAGAGATGCCAAGGGCACTGTGTTCACCACTGTCACATAAAGGGTATACTGCTGTGTGGTCTCAAAATCCAAGCCCTGAAGAACAGAGCAGAGGGCGGTCAGGGGACTCAGCACAGTAGGCCTCCCTTTTGTGGGCCTGCAAGAGAGTGCAAGCCCTGGCTTATTACCCTCTGCCTGTCTTGAGGGAAGGTCACAGCTTGTATGGCAGGCTGTGTTCCAAAGATGGCCACAGAACATCACCCTTTGCACATGCTTTTCAAAAATGTGGCCTGTGCACTCCCTCACACAGAGACAGGGCCCACATCCCACTCCATGGACCCAGCAGGCTTTAGTCATGGTTTCTACTATTGCACATTGCCAGTGTCACTCATTCTGACTTCCCAGGCTTTGTCATCAAAGACAAGGTGCCCCCTCCCTTGCATGAAGCATGCAAGTCAGAGAGCCCTGAGGTCACCGTCTGGAAGCTCAGTTGAGCCCCTGGCCTCTAGCCGTGGCCACCATCTGGCCTCAACTGCAGGAGAGACTCTGAGCCAGAATCACCTCACGGAGTCTTTCCTGAGTCCCTGACCCATGGAGGTAAAAAACGATTCCATTTTTAAGCCACTGAGTTGTGCGTGGGGTGATTTGTTATGTTGCAACAGTGACTAGTATAAGGAGCAGCC
>NW_024082526.1:122800-127135 GCF_003009895.1 Hyaena hyaena
CTCTTTCTCTCTCTCTCTCTCAAAAATTTAAAACATATTTTTTTAATAAAAAAAGGAAATATCTATTTGAGATTTAAATGACATTTGGCTGGGATTTATGTTTACCGGAGATAACCCCAAAGAGATGGTCACACCTGTTTTTGCAAACACCCGTGGGTACGATTCATGAGAAACAAGCAGACTGTCTCTGCTGGGGACAATTAAATGAGCTGTGTTAGGGACTGGCATGCGCCACAACCCATTAAAGAGAATGAGGCCCATTTGTGTGTAACGGCGGCCTGCAGTAGCGGCTGGCGGCAAGGCCTAAGTAACACAGGGTGTGGAAAGGGGGAGGCATCTATGGGCTTATGCTCCAAATGTGTATAGAGGTTCAACGACATTAAAAAGATTTGCTCACTTACTCCTCACAGCCTCATGATACAGGTATTACTAACCCCATTTTATAGAGGAGGCACAGAGAGGCTATGAACTAGAATATTTTCTGGTATGATACCAGAAGACTTACCCTAGTGACCATCTCTGGGACAAGCGGTTGTGGACGGGGTTACTTATTTTTGCTCTTTAGCCTTTCTTTGAACTCTTAGATTTTTTATTTTTGTGCTCTTAGAATTTTTAAGGAGTCTCAACTGCCATAAGTAAACTAAAGAGCGACAATGAAACCTATTTCGGGGATGTGCCCTGTAACTCCCTTTCTAGACACCTGACACTCTTCGCCCCAAGAGAGAACTTAGTGTACAGGGGAGAGGGTGGGAGAGGAGGGATTTGTCACATTTCCTTCCAGGGCCTCACCAGGGCCACTTCCCCGTCCTGCCTCCACCCAGGCAGAGAGGAATTGCAGTGTCTAGGGTCCTTGCCCTGCCCACAAGTCACTTGAGACCCTCACCCCCTGCCTGGCCTCCTGGCACCCAGCCCTGTCTGAGAACCAAGATTATCAGAGGGACATTGCATACTCTGGAAACTTCACTATGAGAAGATGACAAAGTCTCTTGTGGCACCTATAAGCAAATTAGAATAAGGTGCTTCATCAAGGCCCTTAAATACCAGAAAATCATCATAATAAATATTGAAATAGCTCATTTTTGGATTCAAACAAAGTTGTAACATTCGCAGTGTGAAATGTAACATGTCGTCATTGCACAGCCTGAATTGCTGTACACTGTGCCTTGCTGATCTGGGCGACAAGCCTGGATACCCATCTGGGAGGTCATCTTTACAATGCATGGGGACCCTGGAAGGGCAAGTGTTAGGTGAAAGACCCTGGTGACCCATACTTACAGCCTCAGGCTCTGGTCCCCTCTGGCAGATGGAAACGCACTGTGAGTCTACTCCTGGGCAGTCTGTATGAGAGAAAGTGAGGAGAAGGGTCCCCGTGGCTGGAGGTTGTCCTAAGGCAGAAGGAGACAGGAGATCAGTCCCTACAATTGTGAGCTGTTACATTTCCCCCAACTTAAAAACTGTCTCGTGAAGTCGGCTGTCCCCCCAGGGCCCCTCCCTATCATCCTATCTCTCACTGGCTGACTGAGCCAGCATGAAAAGGTGCTGCTTCATCTTACCATTTATCCCCTCTCTAATCTAACTCCAAACAGCTTCTCCATGGAACCCTGAGTGCTCACTGGGCCCTTAGCACCACCATGTATGGGTGTAGTTTGCCAGGTGCTGTTGGCCACAGGCAATGTGACCTGAGCAGGGTCTTATGAGAATGTTTGTGTGAGTGTGATAGTTCGTGTGAATGTGTATGATACGTGCGTGCACACAGATGAGCTTGTGAGTCTGCATGGATGTTCGTCTGTGGGAGTGTGCACGAATGAATGTTTTACTGTGATCTGTGTGAATGAATGTGCATGTGTGAGCGTGCAAATGGGTATTTGTAGAAGGTGTGTGTGACATGGGATTGTATGTGTGCACTTTGTCCCTTAGGGCGTCTGGAGGCGGATCCTGCTCCTTTGCTCCCAGTGCAGGTGCTGCTGTGCCCACAGTCACCTTTGCTGTAGTACAGCAGCTGGGCTGGACCCCCTGAGTGATTCTGCTCGGAAGCCTGGACAGCCTGGCTCAAGCCTGTACTTGCCAGATGCTGGACAGATCATTTACGCTCCTCAATCCTGTGTTTTCATGAGTAAAACAGGTAAGAGAACACGGTCCCTCCTCATCAGTTTCTGCTAAAGATGTGTTGAGATAATGCACACACAGCTCAGCCACAAGGTGGAGCATAACATGCATCAGAGCATAACATCAGTAGAGGGGTGTGGCCCAGAGATGAAACATCTACGCCCCTACCATTGTCCACGGCTATGACCACAGCCGAGAATGTGTGCTTCTCCATGCTGTCCTTTTGCAGACTGGCTCGAGTGGAAATGACGCCTGTTTCTGGGCTGATGTCCAGCTGATGGCTGGTGTCATGCCATATAAACCCTCATTCTTACAGGGCTGGGGCAATGTGTCGCCCAACCACCCTCCCAGGACATAATGAACAACTGGGTGCTGACAAATTTAAGTATTTCCTCTGGCCAGCTCTCCAGGCACGTGGCTCAATTTCAACCATGGGTGCCTTGAGCAGGTCCAGCAGCAGGACCAAACCACACCTCCAGTCCTGCCTGATTTCCTGAGAGTGGAAGGTGTCCGGGTCCTGGGCCCTGTATGATGTTATTTCCTGGCCCACACCAATGTCCTTTGGCAATTCCACCGTCTTCATCAGGGGTACAAAGACAGGGGCCTCATTCACGTCCAACACGTCCACGGTGACCGTGGCCGTAGAGGTGAAGAGAGATGCCAAGGGCACTGTGTTCACCACTGTCACATAAAGGGTATACTGCTGTGTGGTCTCAAAATCCAAGCCCTGAAGAACAGAGCAGAGGGCGGTCAGGGGACTCAGCACAGTAGGCCTCCCTTTTGTGGGCCTGCAAGAGAGTGCAAGCCCTGGCTTATTACCCTCTGCCTGTCTTGAGGGAAGGTCACAGCTTGTATGGCAGGCTGTGTTCCAAAGATGGCCACAGAACATCACCCTTTGCACATGCTTTTCAAAAATGTGGCCTGTGCACTCCCTCACACAGAGACAGGGCCCACATCCCACTCCATGGACCCAGCAGGCTTTAGTCATGGTTTCTACTATTGCACATTGCCAGTGTCACTCATTCTGACTTCCCAGGCTTTGTCATCAAAGACAAGGTGCCCCCTCCCTTGCATGAAGCATGCAAGTCAGAGAGCCCTGAGGTCACCGTCTGGAAGCTCAGTTGAGCCCCTGGCCTCTAGCCGTGGCCACCATCTGGCCTCAACTGCAGGAGAGACTCTGAGCCAGAATCACCTCACGGAGTCTTTCCTGAGTCCCTGACCCATGGAGGTAAAAAACGATTCCATTTTTAAGCCACTGAGTTGTGCGTGGGGTGATTTGTTATGTTGCAACAGTGACTAGAATAAGGAGCAGCCCAGAAAGCTCCCCTTTCTGAGGCTCGTAGTCCAGTTCCCACCTCAAAGAGCTGTGGTGGAGGCTTCATATCTCCACGCGCCCCCAGGTGGGTCCAGAGCAAGAAGTCCCTGACGGCCACGTGTGCCCAGCAGTGTGAGTGCACTGGGGTAGAAGGCCCGACCCCTGCCTCAGCATGGACGTCATCCATGAATCGCAGAATTCCCCCTGGCCAAGCGTGACCTGACCCGAGGCCGACTGGCAGGGCCGAAGTGGCCGTGGCAGAGAGTGCTCTGGGCTGAGCTGGTGTTAACTTAGCACCTAACATAGCAGTGAAGAGGTGGCCTGTGGCTAGGGTTTTGGCCCTGCCACTTACTGTGCAGCCCAAGCAGGTGACCTCGCTTCTCTGTACACCGGTTTCCCCATCATCAAGTGTCCATATGGCAGCACTTCCCTGCTGGAGTGAGTACTGAGTGTGTGAGTACATACACAGCCCGTGGCGCTTGTTGAGCCCCTGTGTTTGCTCTTTGTTTAATTATCCTGCACGGGGACAACATGACTGGTGGGCCTTGAGCAGAATTATCTGAAAGAGTCCCCAGATGGTTGGGCCAGGACTCCACTGGGATTGAGCGCATTGGATTGGCTTCAGCGCCACCCACAAGGCATGTAGTTATTCCTAAGAGTCAATTTGCCACCCCTGGCACATACTCCAGTTTGATGCAGGTCGATAGGTAAATGTTCTGGGGCATGTCCTTGGTGGAGATCTTGGTTGTTAGCCCTTCTGTCACCCAGGCTTGTCTAGATGCTGCCTTTGGCCTTTTCCACATTTATTCTAGGTGTCCTGGTATTCTGGAACAAAGAACAGTTAGTGCCTACTCCCTCCTCAATCACTCTTCAGCCAAGCAGAAGTTCCTAAGATGCCCTCTCCCCTGTGACTC
>NW_024082526.1:128127-145218 GCF_003009895.1 Hyaena hyaena
TTTTGATCGTTTATCTTCAGTTTGTTCGGAGGAATGGGGAGCAGATGGTTCCAGGCCCCTCTGCCCACTCTGAAGACCGCTGTGGCTCTGGGGACCTGGCTTCCTGCCTGTAGGGGTAAAGCAACAGTTCTAAGCAGACAAATGTCTCAGATGAGACAACAGCAAGGCTTTGCTCAGAAGGACCCTGGAGGCCTGAGCCCCTTTGTTCTTGAGGCTCCCGCTCTCTCCCCACTTCCTATCCCACTTACCGCTCATCAGCGCTTCTAGGGCCCCTCCTGCTTTTGGAGGACCCCAAACGAAGACTCCTGTCCCAGCTTAGCTCTCTGAAAACATCCCAGGTGAGTGTTTTTCTGGGAAGAAGCTGTTAATGAGGCGGCACTTCTGAGGTCCCGGGTGATGGCATGGCCGTCCTGATGCAAGGGCTGGGGAGGACCCCTCGTCGCAGCAGAAAGCCCTCACTGGGAAGCTGCCTTCCCGGTGTGAGGAGTGTGCTGTCTGCTCCTGTCTTCGTCCAGGGTGGACAGAGCCAACTGATCATGGCGGCCATCTCCTTAGAACTCACACCTACCTTGGCTGTTTTCAAAAGGCCATTGTTGGTCTCTGGGTCCGTGGTGACAGTGAAGAGGCCTGCTCTGTCGTTTAGGATGGAAAACACTGCCTTCCACGCCAGAGAGCCTGGGGCATCTGCTTCCTTCAGCTTCAGACTCACTATCCCTGCATCCACCTTGTTCTCAAACACCTGGCCCGTGTACTGCAAGAGAGGGGACATAGGCACTCAGTCCTGATACCTGTGTGGGGACTTGGGAAACAGCCTGTGCCAGCCTCAGGGAATCTGCTGCTCTGAAGCAAGATGGGTCACAGTGGAGGGGTCTTTTCTTAAAGCAGATGTCTGTCGGCCTGAGCAACAATGGGGTGCACCTGCAAAGGCCCTGTTCAGTGCTCTGGATGTGTGTGTCAGTGGTGGGGCTTCTAACAGCTCAATGTCTACTTTCTGTACTGAAGGGGCTGCAAAGCTGAAACCATGTCTCCTAGGCTCCTGAAGCTCGGATCCCAAAGTGTGCATCAGCTGAGGAGGATATGTCCCCATGGCCAAGTGCAGACATTCCAGGCTCTGTTCTCAGGTTGCAGCCACCGTGAGAAGCTTCTCAGATCTCAGCTGTGACCATGGGCCCTGTAGACTCAGGAGCCAAGTGAAAAGTTGGACCCTGAGTGGCTACTCCAGCCTGTCCCCTGCACCTCCCTCAGTTCCCTTCTGACTCAGTCTCCACGGGGAGCAAGTTTCCCTGTCTTAAGTCTGGCACATGAGACTGTTGGAAGGCTCTGCTCGAACACCTGCCAGGCTCGGGGGCCCCCGACTCCGGCCCCATTCACCTCGAGAGTGACCCTGGGTTTATTGCTCAGGACTGTGTGGACGATATGGTAATGTCTGCAACTGCCTCTACATTTCAGTTATGTAGCAGGTCCAGCAATGGGTTCAAAAGAATTAACTCAATTATTTTTCAGATACATTTCCCAGAGCAGAGGCAGTGTGCTCTCAGAGGTCAGATGGTCCCAATTCCAGCCTATAAATGAATTCCTATTAGCACCTTCCTGTAAGTTGTTTGCTGTGGTCCTCACATACCCCCCAGAGGACGAAATCACTGCCCCCTTTTCCAGAGAGGATAAACACAGGGAAGCCAGATAACTCTTTTTCTTCAACAAGGCTGTCTGAGCTGTATCGCTGTCAGGGTAGCCCTAGTAGGAGCAGACAGACCTGCAGCTCAGGAGACAAGTGCTACCGTCACCTCTGACTTTGGGGAGGGGCACAGAAAGGTCACAGCTACAGGACTAAGAAGGGGATGCTTGGGACCTAAATCCAAGGCCTGCTCGCCGTGGACTTGATGCCAGTGCTCTGGCCCATCTCCCCCAGGAGAAAGCAGCTCAGGGCCTGGGGCTCTAGACACCCAGGTGACCACCCTGTCACCATTCCCTGTGGCCTGAGCAGGCCCAGCCCATGGAATCCAGACCCCACGTCCCTGGGCTTAAGTCAGGTGACCACCACACAGCTAGGCCTTGGTTCAACCCTTCAAGGCCTGCAGGCTTCGCCTGGGACCTTCCTCATGACTCTTGTATGGCAGTGGCTGCTCAAGAGAGGGCAAGGGTGTCCAGCCTAGTGGGGTCAGTGCCAGTTCTGTTATTCTCACTGTGTGACCCCCTGATCTAGAAACCCTGCTGCCTAAACCAATTCCAGCCTGGAGAGGACGTATACCATGTCCTGGCTCGTGAGGCCAAAGTGCAGGTCTGCCTGGTGGGGCTTGTGGTAAAAGACACCTGGCATGGCTCCTGCCTCCTTCCTCCCTCTTCCTTCTAACTGGTTCAGTGCCATGCTGGAGGTGTGGCAGCCACCATGGAAACGAAACTCATGCTAAGGAAAATGGAGCAAAAAGAAGGAAGCCATGTCCCTGTGTGGCTGCGTGGTGTGCCCGGCAGCTGGGGCCTTCTGTGTCAGATTGTGTTGCATAGAGCGATAAACCAGTCATGGTGTTAAACCAATCCTGTTGATTTCTCTGCGGATGAAAGGATGTCTGCCTCATGGGGTTGAGATTGTGCAGGTAAAACTGTTGCACGGAAACTGCTCAGTAACTTGGAACTGACTGTTGTTCTTGATCGGTCTGCACCCTGAGCCGGCACAGATACTGCATGTTTGCCAGTGAGACACTACTGGCCTGACCGTTGTCTGAGTGAGCACCAAGCGCTGGGAGGCTCCTGCCTTGCCCTGAGCCGCTGGAGAGGCCCACAGGGGACTGCCTGCTGGGGCCACACTGAGACACTGCACTCATCACAGGAAGGATGCCTGCCCCTGGCTCAGAGTCCTCCCAAGCCACTGTGATGGGGTTTGTGGTTGGGACGCAGAGACTTTGATTCTATGCCATCTGTTGCCTCAGCTGAGAATACGTAAAGGTGCCTGGGGCCTTCCTTCATTGAGGAAATGTTGCCAGAGCATCGCCAGGTGCATTGCCAGGACACAAGGTGACACGAGGAAGGGATAGTCCTACACTGTCCGGAACAGACACAACAATCAAGATGGTGACAGAACACAGGTGACACAAGGAAGGGACAGTCCTATACCGTTTGGAACAGATCCAACAGTCAACATGGTGACAGGACACAAGGTGACCCGAGGAAGGGACCATCCTACACCGTCCAGAACAGATCCAACAATCAACATGGTGACAGGACACAGGTGACACGAGGAAGGGACAGTCCTACAACATCCAGAACAGATACAGCAATCAAGATGGTGACAGGACACAGGTGACATGAGGAAGGGACAGTCCTACACAGTCTGGAACAGATAGAACAATTAAGATGGTGACTGGAGCTGAGAATGAGCTTCGCCAGAGGGTGACAGGTTTGAGCGTGGTCTTCTCTGAGGAGGAGGGAGGCGCTGGGACGAGGGTGTGACTGGTATGTCGAAGGTCCATCAAGGGAACAGGAAGCCTGGACCTCAGGGAGGGCCAGCTGAGTGGTGAGGCCAGGGGGATGGGTAGGGGCTCAGGGGCCACAGGAGAGTCACATGTGACCCCTGGGAGAATTTCATCTCCCCAAGACCTGGAGTTTTTGTCTGTGTCATCACAGATGTCCCCATATCTGGAACAGGACCTGGCCACAAGTAGGTACGAAGTAAATGTCCAGCGGCTGAAGGGACATAATGAGTATGCAAATATGCACAAAGAGTCAGGCTGCAGAGTGAGAATTAAACAGATGCATACAGATGAGACAGACTGGGGGAGAGAGAGACAGACAGACAGACAAGGTGGCTTGGGTTCCTAGGGGTTTGCAGACACCGCTTTCCAGCCCTCACAAGGCTCAGCTGCACCCTGTCTATCCCCCACTGCTTCTTTACAGTAAACTCCCTCTATCCTTTACTCATCCAGGTGTCCCGTACCGCACATCCTCACAGAATCCCCGAGTCAGTTCCTGCCACCTGGGCCTGAGGGCTCTTCATTTTAACCAGTGGGATTCAGGGGGCTCGTGAAAGACTGTGCCCCTTCTCTGCCCCTAGGACAACGGCATCTTGTCTGTGTCATGGACTCTGCCTTTCACACTCATCTGTCCGTCTCCCTGCCCTGGGACAGGGAGAGCTTCACCTTGGCTCACCGCTCAGAGAAGCAAACTTTGGTAAATTCAGATCATTCCCTCCCAATACTGACCCAGGAGGAAAGTTTCCTGGATTGGGATCAAATCAATATATTCCCACTCCCAGCACTAGACCAGGGAGTCCTGGGTCCCATTATGGGTGCAACACTTATGGGGGCGGGTGAAGCTAGTATTATTCTCTTTTCACCAGAGATTGTGGTCCAGAGGGTTCTCAAACATAGCCAGACTGAGGCTTGAATCATGACACTGCTTGTCAACACAGTGACACGTAAGTCACTCTAGGACATAGGTCACAAGACATCCACTGACTTTGGCAGGGCTTACCAAGGTCGGGCTGAAGACGGGAGGGTTGGTATTGCTGTGGGTGACTGTGATCACAGCTGTCCCAGTAGAACTTAAACCTTCACCTTGGAGGTCAGCAGCTTGAATTATCAGGGTGTATACGGGAGCAATCTGCAGACAAGCAGGTGGCAGTCAGCACTGGGGATTATAGATGCAGGTTTGGCTCATCCACCCAGTGGCACCCAGAGAGTTGATGTGGAACATTTGAGGCAGCAAACCTGGTGGACCCTCCCCTCCAGCAAATGACCAGCTTCCAGGGGCAAGGGTCCTGTCAAGCACTCAAGGAGAGGCTGACGTGCTGCTCCACATCTCAGCTTTCACCTTTGCTCACCACTCACAGAAGTAAACTTTGGTAAATTCAGGCCATCCTCTCCCAAAACTGACCCAGGAGAAAAGTTTCCTAGATTGGGATCTGATCAGTATATTCCCAGTCCCAGCACTAGACGTGGGTCCTGGGACCCCCTTCAGTTATGTGTGCAACACTTACGGGGACTATGATGCCAGTACTTTTCTATTTTCATCAGAAAATGTGATCTGAATTTGTGGGAAACAGAATCATTTCATTTTGTCAGATACAGGAGTGTCTTGTGGCCCACATTTCTAATTTACCCCAGTGCTACCTTAGGGCTTGCTGTATGCCCAGGGCTCAACGTCAGCCTGGGGGCATCAGCGGGAACCCTGTCTGTGGCAGATAGATGCCTCTTCTGATCGGATGGTTCATGGTCTAATGGTCAGGAGTCTGTCCTGATCGGTTAAGTGCCTATTCTGACTGGTTGGGAACCTGTTCTGATTGGCTCATGTTTGTTCTGATTAGTCAGTGTTTGTTCTGACTTATGCCTGAGCCTTACCAGTTGGGGCAAATGTACATTTAACTGCACCATCCGGTAGCCCCTCCTGACCCCTAACCTGTTTGTCCAACCCGTAAGTGAGCACACTGATGACTCCTGTGTCCCGGTTGGTGGCGAACATGTTGGGGTGAGGCACCCAGGGGTCTTGGCTGAGAATGGTATAAGCAATGGCTGCATTGTAGGTGTTCTCATGGTCATCTGAATCAGTTGCTGTGATTTGCATCAAGAAGGATCCTGCAAGGACAAAGGGGAGAAGAGTTGATGATCCCAACAGCTAACAACCGGCAGGGCAATACAAATTAATATAGAAATCTAAAATTAAATGTGTGCCTTTTTTAGTCTATTCACTATACAGGTGACAAAAGCACTTATCAAGTGGTATAAGTTCTAGTTCAAATTACCAAATTATTATAATAATTTACATATGATTTGTTTACTTTTTCCAGAAACCTTTAGGGTGTCCTTTAAAAAATTTAATTATTATTTTTCTTTTTAAAGATTATCTATTTAAGTAATCTCTATACCCAACATAGGGCTTGAACTCATGACTCCAACCAAGAACAAGAGCCACTCCCTCCACCGACTGAGCCAGCCAGGTGCCCCAGGGCATCTTTTAAAAAATGTATTTTATTTTATTTTCTAAGTTTTTATTTAAATTCCAGTTAGTTAAAATACAGTGTAATATTAGTTTCGAGTGGACAATATAGTCACTTTACAATTCCGTACCTCACCCGGTGCTCATCCTGACAAGTGCACTCCTTAATCCCCATCACCTGTTTAACCCATCCCCCACTCCCCTCCGGTAACCATCTGTGTGTTCTCTGTAGTGAAGAGTCTGTTTCTTGGTTGCCTCTCTCTCTCTTTTCTCTTTAGGGTATCTTTTGACATGGCTGTCACTGTGGGATCCTTGTCCCTCATTAACGTGAGACTTCAGGGTGCTGAGATTCTATCAGGTGCTCAAGGGCAGGGTGAGGAGGCTGTTTCCTAGCTCATCTTCCAGCTGTTCTACTGATCTCAGGTCTCTTGTGTCCTTCTTCCTCTGCCATTGTCAGGGGGTCCCTCTGGACACGGGCCACACGTCTAGAGCTGGAGCCAAGCATATAAGACAGATGGTGAGATGTGGTGAGAGGGTGCGCAAAAGCAGGTGGGGGCAGTGCGCTCATGGTTGCTAGAACCAAGCCCCTGGAGTTCGGTCCGCTGAGAGGACCTGAACCAGATGAGTATCCTACGTGGATGATCAGGAGACAGCCAGTGCTGACCAGCGAGCCGTGGTTTGTGGTAGGGCCAAAGGCAGCACGAAGATAGAAAAGAGAGAAAAAGAGGAAGGAAGCATTAGTGGCTATTATGGAGGGCCAGAAGGGTGAAGAAAGCTTCCGTCATGATGTCATTTCACATGAAATACCCTGTGATTTTTGGTTTCATTTATCTTCAGTCCCAGAGAATGAGGACCTCAACATCCATTCCCAAAATGTCTGGTTGGAAGCCGTGAGCATATGGTCCCGTCAGTGATGCCATCACGGGATCCACAGGTTTAGTGTCATGTCTGGAAGTGTAACAGCTCCTCGATGTGTAAGTAAGAGCCTATTGAAACCAGAGTGCCCCTGAATCAAGAATAATCAGTCAGATTCTTGTTTGTAGGAGCATGAATTAGGAAATATATAGGGAGAAATGGAAACTGATGCAGAAAGGGTGTGTCGAGAAAGCTATGAAATGAGAACGGCCACAAGGTGGAGGAGGGTCTGTCAGTGGCACCAGTTACAGAGATGCAGAAACCAGCAGATGCAGATGGGACATAGAGAGAGAAGTGAGGGAACCAGTGGGCATCACCTGGACAGTAACAGACCCATGATTCCCAGACTTCCTTCATCCCAGAGGGACCTTCTTGCTTTATGGTCCCTGTTGACCCCTCTTTGTGGGATCCTTTCCACCTGTAGCCTTCCCCAGTCCCAACTTTTTTGAGCAAGACTGAGAGGGTCTCCGTTGCTTGAAACCCCACCCTA
The DNA here is from genome assembly GCF_003009895.1 of Hyaena hyaena. Classification (NCBI taxonomy): domain Eukaryota; kingdom Metazoa; phylum Chordata; class Mammalia; order Carnivora; family Hyaenidae; genus Hyaena; species Hyaena hyaena. The sequence goes on from NW_024082526.1 coordinate 135,458, forward strand.
AAAAATTAAAAGAAAGAAAGAAAGAAAGAAAGAAAGAAAGAAAGAAAGAAAGAAAGAAAGAAAGAAAGAAAGAAAGAAAAACGTTATCACAGTCCTTGATCTGTCCTTTCCAACCTCCAAGGGGAAACCTTCTGTGCACTAGAGCCCAAGGTGTGGATTCGTAAGATCTCCTCTGGTTTTTATACTTTAGTTCCCCAGATTCTTTGTATTGTCCCCTGATTTTACTGCCATGTGTCACTAAAACCCTCCATTGTTCAAGTTGACCTGGGTGTGCTCTTTCCATCACCGATACCTCAAAGACCACCTGGGTGAATTCAGGCTTGTTGTCATTCTGGTCTCCCACTGTGATCACAGCCTCCATCGGCTCTTCCCCAGAATTCCCAGTAGAAGACACAGCATGAAGGAAAAGCTGAAAAGCAATAAAGGTGAGGCAGAGGTACATGGCATACCCCAGCCAGCGGGCGTTCATCCCACAGAAGGCCCATTGCAATGAGAGCCCACCTTCCAACTTGATCTCATGTTTTAGTACCTGGGAGTCTGAGGAAACAGCACTTATTCTAACCTGGGTAATGTCACTGAAGGTTGCATCTGCTGTCTCCTCAGTGTTTTCTGGTGTGATGTTCAGGGCAGAGTGTTAGCTATCAGCCTACCCACCTTCTCCCTTGTCCATAGGACGTAGCTCATCTGCGCACATTGCCTCCCATGCAGCTGGATGTGACCACGTGACAACGTTCTCAAGGTGGGGTCATGAGGACTGAGGGCTCTGATTTCTGCTGCACTGGCCCTTTCTCCCTTCTCAGGTGTGGAATGTGGACCTAGCAGGGAACTCATTTAGAATCCACAAATGAGGGCAATGACTTTGGGAGGAGAGCAAAGTGAGGCTTTATTTGGACCTTGGTTTCCCTAAGAGGGGTATGGTGGAGAGTCTGCCAGACAAGACCCCCTGGAGAGCTGTATTTAAAGGATACTGAGCTAACATGCTGAGAACTTACCCAGAACTAGTCATTGTTCAAAGTGCTTTACATATATTAACCCAACAGCAAAAGGAAGCTGAGGGGCTCACTACCACAGTCGGGGCTACAAAGTAAAGAAGTGTCAGAGCTAGGGTCTCACCATAAGTTGTTTCACTCTGGATCCTACACTCGTAACATTTGGAGATTGTCTAGAATGTTCCAGACTAGAGTCACACAACCCACCCATTCTCTCTGCTCCACCCTGTCTTGCCACTTTCTCTCCCCCTGCTGCACCTTTGTCTTTGCTGCAAGGGTCCTGTCTTCCTCTCTAGAATGGGACTCTTCATTATGTGTCTTTGCAGCGAACAACAGTGGCAGAAACTGTAACAACAGTCTACATCCCCCTCCAGTATCGCTGTCTTCCCTGAGCTCAGAGGTTCGCATCTCACAGCACCCTCACCGCAGTGAGTCTTGGAACTTGTCCGCAACTGCAGAGCTGGTTCTTAAGTTACAAATCCCAGAGCTGTACCCCAGCTCTGTCCCACTCTACCCTCTTAACCCTCATGTGTGGTATCTGGAATATAATAGGTGCTCAAAATTCTTCATAATTAACTTCAAAAATTAAACGGCTGTCTGAAATATTTAGAAAATGATGGGGCGCCTGGGTGGCTTAGTCGGTTGAGCGTCCGACTTTCGCTTAGGTCATAATCTCGCGGTTTGTGGGTTCGAGCCCCGCATCGGGCTCTGTGCTGACTGCCAGCTCAGAGCCTGGAGCCTGTTTCAGTCTGTGACTCCCTCTCTCTCTGACCCTCCCCTGCTCATGCTGTCTCCCTCTCTCTCTCCTAGAAATAAATAAAAAAAAAATTTAAAAAAAGAAAAAAAAAGAAAATGAGATGGTTGCCCTAATGCCAGTGCCCCAGCCCCGAAAGCCATATAGGAGACACTCACAACATAGTGGGATTCCTGCTCTCTGTCCAGGGGCATTGTCACCTTTAGCTATCCTGTTTCTCTGTCCATTATAAACACACCATAAGGAGGTTTGTCAGCGCCCATGCCAGTGATGCTGTAGAAAACCCGGATTTCCTTGCTTTTGTCAGATTTGACCTGAGGACAACACAGAAGCAGAATAGCAAAGAAGGGCCCCAGTCAAGTATAAATCTGTCACCGTAGGGAACCCTAGAATGAAACCAGAGTCTCCTTTGCAATACCTGAGCCACCATTTTTGGGAATGGGCCTTTGTCATTCTCGCTGATGGAGATGGGAGGGACAACCCAGTCTCTCTTCTGCCTTCTGAGACCGAAGTGGGCATGAGGGAACATCAGCACCTCCATCTGATGTCCAGAGAGAGTACCCTAAAAGGACAGGAGGTGAGGGACCACAGCACAGGCTTAACTGTTCAGTAAAGCCGGCTCTTGTACACACCCACTGACTTGTTGGAGGGTCTTGTTGCCACGTAGATCTTCCACCAACAACCCCAGCTTCTGAGGGGTCTTGGGAGACCCCTCACTCAAAGGCATCCCTTGGGCAAAAAGCTGCAAAGCCAATGAGAAGCAGGTTAAGAACACAGGGGACAATTGTCTTTGGGACAATGTCCGTGGTCCAGCCTGGATGTCAGTACTCAGTGTTTTGATTCTTTCCAGAAAACAATGGCTTCCACCTCCACCGTGGCCTCCTGGGTTTCCCAGCACTTTCCTGTGGAGAGGATGCTGAGAGGGGGACTCTGAGACATCAAGGGAGGGGTTAGGTGGAACGAACATAGTCTCCCTAAATCCAGGAGATCAGAGAACTTTCTTGTGGACTGAATACAGTGCATGTTTTAGTCTATATAAAAACTAGGCCAAACTCTGGTATACAAACTCTTTCTGGAAACACTTTTCATGTCCAATGACAGAGGATTGGTTCAATCATAGCCCTATCCTGGTCGTGATGTCACAGTAAAACTGCAAGGAAGGTGTTCAGGATACTTTGTGAAGGGAAAGAGGCAGGCGAGAAAGTGGGATAAAGTAACTACATTTTTTAATGTTATATTTATTTCTGAGAGAGAGAGAGAGACAGTGTGAGCAGTGGAGGGTCAGAGAGAGAGGGAGACACAGAATCTGAAACAGGCTTCAGGCTCTGAGCTGTCAGCACAGAGCCCGACGCAGGGCTCGAACCCATGAACCATGAGATCATGACCTAAGCCGAAGCCAGTCACTTAACCGACTGGGCCACCCAGGGACCCCAGATAAAGTAAGATAAAGAAAGTAAGATAGAGGCTCTGTAGAGTTTGCGAAAGAAAAATGTACAAGTATCCAAGTGTGTGTGCAGTTATTTTCATGCAATGAACAGAAAGATGTAACTTGCTGTATTAATTGATGCTCCCTCTGAAAAATGGAATTATTTACTGGGTGGTTTTTATTTTTGGTATTTTCTTAACTTTTATTTATTTTATTTTGTTTATTTTTTAAATGTTTATTTGTGTGAGAGAGAGGCTGGGGGAGGGGCAGAGAGAAAGCGAGGACAGAGGATCTGAAGCAGGCTCTGTGCTCACAGGAGTGAGCCTGAACTCCATGGGGGACTCGAACTCACAAACTGTGAGATCATGTCCTGAGCTGACGTTGGATGCTCAACCAACTGAGCCACTCAGGTGCCCCATTATTTTTATTTTTTAAAGATTTTATTTTATTTTAATTTTATTTTTTTTCATTTATTTATTTTTGAGAGAGAGGGAGACAAAGTGTGAGTGTGTGAGGGGCAGAGAGAGAGGGAGACACAGAACCTGAAGCAGTCTCCAGGCTGTCAGCACAGAGCCCGATGTGGGACTCGAACTTGTAAACCATTAGATCACGGCCTGAGCCAAAGTTGGATGCTTAGCTGACTGAGCCACCCAGGTGCCCCCAAAGAATTTATTTTTAAGTAATCTCCACACCCAAAGTAGGGCTCTAACTCAGGACCCTAGATCAAGAGTTGTGTTTACTACTGATTGAGCCAACTAGGCATCCCTGTATTTTCTTAACTTAAAAAAACATAACTGCATATTATCAGAAAAAAAACAAAACAAAACAAAACAAAAACACAACCAAGTTGTTGCTGTTAAGTATGTTGGTGTTAAGTATGAGAGCAGGGCGCCTGAGTGGCTCAGTTGGTTAAATGTGAGACTTTGGCTCAGGTCATGATCTCATGGTTCCATGAGTTCAGGCCCCACGTCAGGTTCTGTGCTGATAGCTTAGAACCTGGAGCCTGCTTAGGATTCCGTGTCTCCCTCTCTTCCTCTCTGCCCCTCCCCTGATTGCATGCACTCTCTCTCTCTCTCTCTAAAAAAATAAACTGAAAAAAAGTTTTTTTAAAGTATGAGAACTTGCAGAATAAGATCTTAAAGTGCATGTATCAAAATGTTACAGGAGTTTTCTCTGGGTGATGAGATTAACAGCCTCTTATAAAAAGTATCTTAAAAAACTGTCTTTAGTAAATTTTAAGCAGTTTGACCTTTTTTTTTAAAGGCAGGTCTCTTCTTTTTTATATATATAGTTTATTTATTTTTGAGACAGAGAGACAGAGCATGAGTGGAGGAGGGTCAAAGAGAGAGGGAGACACAGAATCTGAAGCAGGCTCCAGGCTCTGAGCTGCCTGCACAGAACCCGATGTGGGGCTCGAACCAATGAACCCTGAGATCATGACCTGAGCTGAAGTCAGACGTGTAACCGACTGAGCTACCCAGGCGCCCCAGCTGTTTGGTCTTTGAAGACCAGCTGTGGGTGACATTACTCCACAGTGATAGTTCTTGGTTCAGATACTGGCTGGGTGATAGGACTGGGGCCAGACCTGGGCCAGAGAGAGCAGAGTCTTGGACTCAAAAACAAAGTTACTAGATTTCAGATAAGTTTACCCTCACGTGCTGCTTGGCTTCTGATTAGCCTTGCCCTTACCCCAGATGTGGAGACTGCTCTGCTGTTCTGGGTTGTTTGTCAACCGTCCTGGTGAATGACACCCACCTGCCCAGCTATTGTTTCCAAGGAAGCCGGTGGTGTTCTTACCTGGGTGGCAGACAAGCAGAGCAGGAAGCAGGTGGGGCCGGCCACAGCTGTGGTAGGTGCTGTGGTCACAGAGTGGTGTGTGATAGAGGCCACTGGCCACACTGTCCTGTTGCCTCAGCTGCTGACACCTGTTGCTCAAGGACTATCGACCTACCTGCCCATGGCAATCAGTGTCGGGGGAGGCGCTGGGAAGCCAGCAGGTGCAGAGGGCCACCAGGTGTCACAGGAGCAGGACAGTGGCCTCAGCTGAGGGCATCTTGGCCATCTACCAGGGAACAGAGACTCAGAATCCAGTGGGTGTCAGTTAGCAGTCATATCTCTGAGCCTCTCCTTCAAAATGGGGGTGCTGGCTGCCAGCAGCTGGCAATTGGGCAGGAGAGGAAAATACACACCTTGCTCCCTTGCAGAGGTGATCTGAGACCTTGTGAGATACTGAGGGCAAGGCTGAAGCCACTCGGGGGGGTCATACACCGTCATTTTCACAGCACAGGTCAACCCTGTTCTGTGAACGTGAGACTGCACAAGGATGTGGTAATAAGAGGTGGATTTCAGGGGGCCATCTTGCAGGCTGGTGGCCACAATGGCAATGAGGATTGTTGCTGCTGGGGAGGAAGAAGGAACAGACGTCTCCTCATCTTGAAGTGGGCAGCTTACCTGGAGAGTTTCAGGTCAGTTCTGGTGGGAAATGGAGGCAGAATCACCTGGCAGCTTGTGGGTTCTCCTCCCACTGTATTGTGAGGTCCTCCACCAGCATTATTCCTAACTTTGCCCTTTCTGCAGTGCCTCATGGGAAAGTCACAGAACATTGAGGGTTAGGGTGATTTCTCAGCATGAGGCTTTACAAGGAAGATAATTGTCCCATTTTCCTATAGGGAAAGAAAGCCACAGATACTCACCTTCCCTTACAAAAGCATAAGGGACTAGAGAAAATTGTATTGAATATTTATTATTGGAATCCACATAGTTCACGTAGAGAATCTTCGTGAACTGACACAGGGAGAGGGACAGAAGGAGCACTCTTAGAGGGCATGGGGTTTGGGTGACCCCTGGATGGCCCACACTCCTTTTGGGATCTCCTGTAAAGTGTGAGACTTGGCATTTAGCCTCCATGAAGCCATCCTAGTAGGAGCTGGACAGATTTACTATGCTTCCTCAGAAGCAGGGAGTACCTCCTACAGGAGAGGATGTGATAGTGGCTCTCAATCACCGTGCTTCCTGCAACACCATTGCATCCTCTTTGTATTGGAAGTCAGTTCTTGTTCTAAGAAAAGACATCAGCACCCTTACTTACCCAGTGGGGGATGCAACATGCTCACTTCATGTTCACTCCCCGTATTGCTACCTCCCACCCATCATGTCCATGGGCATTCTCTGCCCCTGGGGCACCATGGATCTTCTCTGTGAATCAGTGGCCATTCACTTGTGCGCAACTCCCCTGCTCATAGCATGCTCCACTGTCCTTTCAGACTTCACTTACCTCGCATAAGTTTAAAGAGAAAGTCGTTGAGAATTTCAGATGACCACAGCTGTGCATTACACCATATGGGGCCCAGGGACAAGGGAAGTGTGTTGTAGAAGCTGCTGAGCCATGGGCTCCATGGACATTGTGTGCAGATGGTACAGTGAGCGGGATCAGAGACTCACTTATGCTATGTTCGGTTCCTGTAGATGCTGACCCCAGAGTCTCTTCTCAGGAAGGGCCGGATGAAGGTCTTGTTGTCCAGGTTATTGTCAGTACTGCCTGCCTGTGTTGAGGGGGGTTCAGAGCTGCCCGGGCTCAGTGGGAAGGGCAGTGGCCTGGAGGGAGATGGACCTTCCCACTTTGCACCCGTGACCTCACAGCTCTTTCTCAGGGTTGCTGGGCCTGTGCAGAGAAAGCACTGGTATCTGTTCAGTTTATGAATCTGGCTCCCAGGCCCCTATCCTACCTACTCTCTGTCTTCCTTGTGCAGCATAAAGCCATTGAAGACATAGGCATCGGAAGTTGTGCAAGAGAGAGTAACAAAGAGGGAGGGACTTGCATTCTTGGCATCTCCGTGCCAGATTCTGCCTATGCTTACTCAACTTTAAACATCAAACCAAGTCCTGGGGTTACCATTCCCATTCTCCAGCTTATAAAACAGGCACAGATAGGTTGAGTATCTTGCTCTGTGTCACACAACTGGTGAGGGCAGAGCTGAGAATCAAACCCCCTATGGGCTGATATGGAGCTCATATGCTGTGCGCCATGAGATGCCAACCCTGACAGCACAGCGAGGAGAGTGAGAGACAGGAGGTGCGCCAGACTGAGCCAGGCGCATGGACACGCGTGCACATAGGTATGTATGAGTGTCCCCACCCCATGCCCCGGTGTTCACCTCTGAGGCTACAAGGGAGGAGGAACACCAGGAGAGGAGCCATGAGAAGCCAAGGGAGGAGGGTGACAGCAAAGGGCAGGGGTCTATTAGGGGAAAACACCATGCTTCCCAGGAGACTAGGGCATTCCCTTCCCTGAGGAGTCTGTCTCAAATCTTAAATTTCTCTCCCTGGCCTAGAAATTCTCTACAGATTCACTCCTGACTTAAACCTTTCCAGGGGTTAAGTCCCTGTGGAGACCTGGGCCAAGAGCATGAGTTCTCTGGTCCTTCTGGACCCTCCTGCTTTCAGTGATAAGGAGAGAATGAGGTGCATGATGTGGAGTTTGGATTTGTATGCACAAAAAATTTATTAGAACAGGAGGCCAAACACCATGGAGGGGGTTGGTGTCAGTATTCCCAAGAACACTCAAGCAACCCTCCCCTGTTTGAATACCTCATCTCTTGTCCTGAAAATAGAGGATTTGTTTAACCTGTTATATCTGCTCTCATTATATTCTTGGGGGGAGTGTAAGGGGTCCGTAGGCTTCTTCTGAACCTCCCTCAGAACTGGGGTATGGAGTGTGTGGTGGCTACATTTGTTCTCTATTGTTAGTTGAGATGCAATTTATTGGTAAAGCCTCACCCACACTCCCTAAACACAGGGCTTCTCCCCTGCGTGTGTCCTCTGGTGTCTGATGAGAGGTGACCTCCGTGTAAAGCCTCGCCCGCACTCCCTGCAAACATAGGGCTTTACTCCTGTGTGTGTCCTCTGGTGTGTGATGAGATCTGACTTATGACTGAAGTCTTTTCTAAGCTCATTGCGAACAAAGGGCTTTTCCTCTTTGTGTGTTCTCTGGTGTCTGCTGAAATGTGATCTATCATTGAAGACTTGCCCACGCCTCTATATTGGATTCTTATAATTCTTGACATTTCTACCCCCACGAATAATTTGCTTGTATCCTCTGAATTAAAATTCTGGCCTGTGCTGGGCCCTTCTTCCACCGTTCCCTCACACACTGTAGAGCTCCCCATTTGTCCTTTGCATGGGGTGGAAAATGCCCTTGAAATTCTCCTCTGCTTTATACTTTTAAGGAAAGGTCTGGACCTTTCTTTGATCTCTTGACCTTTCGCTTTGTCATTCCAGCTGTGTGGATCAGAATGTTGCTGCTGCTGCTGCTGATTCTGATCGCCTGGGCAGAGCTTCTCTGGTTGGAAATGTTTTCTTGCAGATATTCGTGGGAGGCCCTGAGAAGACTGCTTGCATTCCACATGTTGGCTGAAGAACTTCTGATTGGAGACGGCCAGAGAGCAGGAGGGACATTGATGGATCTCTGGCTTTGGTTCTGCTGAAAGAGGAAATTTTTGGTCAGGTAGATGTTGTGTTGTATGCTTTGTCTCCTGGTAAGGCCTGCCCCACTACTCATCTTTATTGTGCTGACAATGCAAGATCTGTCCCCTGCCAAATGTTCATTTATTTTTCAATTCCACTCTTACTTATTACATCGTCTGCATAAATCCAGAAAGCCCATATCATGGGTCTTTTTTATGTATCGCCCAGACTAGGTACCTTCAAGTAGCATCAGAGGCAGCTTCCCTCCTTATAGAGGTGGAACTACAATGACCTTTCTCCACATGCAAGCACCTTCTAAGTCATATGACTCTGTGACAGTATCTGCAGTGATTTTATTCTATTGAGAGGCAATAGCCCTTTGATGACTTAGATGGAACGTGGCAGTAAATAGGAACTTGAGCCTCCCCATTTAAAAAGACATATTTAATTAAGGACCAATATGTGTCTGGATCTCTATCTGAATATGGGATTTAGATTGGACGAGACAGAGCAGTGCAGTCTCATGGCTCTTGCTGCCCCAACTAGGTTATAAACTGCTTCTTTTTCATTTTCCACAAATCATAACATGAAAATGTATCCTTCATACTTTATTTTATTTGGTCTTAGCTCATTTAAAATACAGCAGGAAGTCCTTTCAAAATATTTCCTCAACCAAGAATGGGGATATATATCACACTCCCAGTTACCATTCATCTTCTGCCAACCCATCATCCTCTCTCACTTAGAGATGAAGTCATCTCGGGGGAGGGGGGGCTTCTTCACTGCAGTCCCTCTCCAAAATTAACCGAAGCATCAACTTAAAACAGAGAACAGGCCACTCTCCACTTGAAAATTGCACAATTGTTCTGGCTCAGTCGGGAAGCCCTCCCAGTGTCTCAGCATGGACCACAGGCTGTAGGGCGTACGTATCTATGTTTCTGTGGGGTCTCAGCCACACACCACACATACCCCACCTCTCTTGTGCCCAAGGGCCTCTCTCCTAGGCGGCCTCCTCTGCCTGCAGTCCTTTACCCACGGGTGTTTGCACACCTCACATGTTACCTCCAGGGAGAGCCCTTCCCTGTCCAAGCCCGGCCACACCCCATCCTCCCCTCACACTGGTCCCCAG